>NW_023496003.1:0-3411 GCF_904425465.1 Colossoma macropomum | reverse complement strand
GAGCTGGAGCGGTTTACTTAACCGAGCTGGAGTAGTTTACTTAACTGAGCTGGAGTGGTTTACTTAACCGAGCTGGAGTGGTTTACTTAACTGAGCTGGAGTAGTTTACTTAACTGAGCTGGAGTGGTTTACTTAACTGAGCTGGAGTAGTTTACTTAACTGAACTAGATTAGTTTACATAACTGAGCTGGAGTGATTTACTTAACCGAGCTGGAGTAGTTTACTTAACCGAGCTGGAGCGGTTTACTTAACCGAGCTGGAGTGATTTACTTAACTGAGTGGTTTACTTAACTGAGCTGGAGTAGTTTATTTAACCGAGCTGGAGTAGTTCACTTAACTGAACTAGATTAGTTTACATAACTGAGCTGGAGTGATTTACTTAACCGAGCTGGAGTAGTTTACTTAACCGAGCTGGAGCGGTTTACTTAACCGAGCTGGAGTGGTTTACTTAACTGAGTGGTTTACTTAACTGAGCTGGAGTGGTTTACTTAACTGAGCTGGAGTAGTTTATTTAACCGAGCTGGAGTAGTTCACTTAACAGAGCTGGAGTGGTTTACTTAACCGAGCTGGAGGAGTTTACTTAACTGAGTGGTTTACTTAACTGAGCTGGAGTGGTTTACTTAACTGAGCTGGAGTGCTTTACTTAACCGAGCTGAAGGAGTTTACTTAACTGAGTGGTTTACTTAACTGAGCTGGAGTGGTTTACTTAACTGAGCTGGAGTAGTTTATTTAACCGAGCTGGAGTAGTTCACTTAACAGAGCTGGAGTGGTTTACTTAACCGAGCTGGAGGAGTTTACTTAACTGAGCTGGAGTGGTTTACTTAACTGAGCTGGAGTAGTTTACTTAACTGAATAGATTAGTTTACATAACTGAGCTGGAGCAGTTTACTTAACCGAGCTGGAGTGGTTTACTTAGCTGAGCTGGAGTGATTTACTTAACCGAGCTGGAGTAGTTTACTTAACTGAGCTGGAGCGGTTTACTTAACCGAGCTGGAGTAGTTTACTTAACTGAGCTGGAGCGGTTTACTTAACCGAGCTGGAGTAGTTTACTTAACCGAGCTGGAGCGGTTTACTTAACCGAGCTGGAGTAGTTTACTTAACCGAGCTGGAGTGGTTTACTTAACTGAGCTGGAGTAGTTTACTTAACTGAACTAGATTAGTTTACATAACTGAGCTGGAGTGATTTACTTAACCGAGCTGGAGTAGTTTACTTAACTGAGCTGGAGCGGTTTACTTAACCGAGCTGGAGTGGTTTACTTAACCGAGCTGGAGCGGTTTACTTAACCGAGCTGGAGTGGTTTACTTAACCGAGCTGGAGTAGTTTACTTAACTGAGCTGGAGTGGTTTACTTAACTGAGCTGGAGTGGTTTACTTAACCGAGCTGGAGTGGTTTACTTAACTGAGCTGGAGTGGTTTACTTAACTGAGCTGGAGTGGTTTACATAACTGAGCTGGAGTGGTTTACTTAACTGAGCTGGAGTGGTTTACTTAACTGAGCTGGAGTGGTTTACTTAACTGAGCTGGAGTAGTTTACTTAACTGAGCTGGAGGAGTTTACTTAACGAGCTGGAGGGTTTACTTAACCGAGCTGGAGTGGTTTACTTAACTGAGTGGTTTACTTAACTGAGCTGGAGTGGTTTACTTAACTGAGCTGGAGTAGTTTATTTAACCGAGCTGGAGTAGTTCACTTAACAGAGCTGGAGTGGTTTACTTAACCGAGCTGGAGGAGTTTACTTAACTGAGTGGTTTACTTAACCAAGCTGGAGTGGTTTACTTAACTGAGCTGGAGGAGTTTACTTAACTGAGTGGTTTACTTAACCAAGCTGGAGTGGTTTACTTAACTGAGTGGTTTACTTAACTGAGCTGCAGTGGTTTACTTAACTGAGCTGGAGTAGTTTATTTAACCGAGCTGGAGTAGTTCACTTAACAGAGCTGGAGTGGTTTACTTAACAGAGCTGGAGTGGTTTACTTAACCGAGCTGGAGGAGTTTACTTAACTGAGTGGTTTACTTAACCAAGCTGGAGTGGTTTACTTAACTGAGTGGTTTACTTAACCAAGCTGGAGGAGTTTACTTAACCGAGCTGGAGGAGTTTACTTAACTGAGTGGTTTACTTAACCGAGCTGGAGTAGTTTACTTAACTGAGTGGTTTACTTAACTGAGCTGGAGTGGTTTACTTAACTGAGCTGGAGTAGTTTATTTAACCGAGCTGGAGTAGTTTCACTTAACAGAGCTGGAGTGGTTTACTTAACCGAGCTGGAGGAGTTTACTTAACTGAGTGGTTTACTTAACCAAGCTGGAGTGGTTTACTTAACTGAGCTGGAGTAGTTTATTTAACCGAGCTGGAGTAGTTCACTTAACAGAGCTGGAGTGGTTTACTTAACCGAGCTGGAGGAGTTTACTTAACTGAGTGGTTTACTTAACTGAGCTGGAGTGGTTTACTTAACTGAGCTGGAGTAGTTTACTTAACTGAATAGATTAGTTTACATAACTGAGCTGGAGCGGTTTACTTAACCGAGCTGGAGTGGTTTACTTAACTGAGCTGGATTAGTTTACATAACTGAGCTGGAGTGATTTACTTAAGCGAGCTGGAGTGGTTTACTTAACCGAGCTGGAGTAGTTTACTTAACTGAGCTGGAGCGGTTTACTTAACCGAGCTGGAGTAGTTTACTTAACCGAGCTGGAGCGGTTTACTTAACCGAGCTGGAGTAGTTTACTTAACTGAGCTGGAGTGGTTTACTTAACTGAGCTGGAGTAGTTTACTTAACCGAGCTGGAGTAGTTTACTTAACTGAGCTGGAGCGGTTTACTTAACTGAGCTGGAGTGGTTTACTTAACTGAGCTGGAGTAGTTTATTTAACCGAGCTGGAGTAGTTTACTTAACAGAGCTGGAGTGGTTTACTTAACCGAGCTGGAGGAGTTTACTTAACTGAGTGGTTTACTTAACCAAGCTGGAGTGGTTTACTTAACTGAGTGGTTTACTTAACTGAGCTGGAGTAGTTTATTTAACCGAGCTGGAGTAGTTCACTTAACAGAGCTGGAGTGGTTTACTTAACCGAGCTGGAGGAGTTTACTTAACTGAGTGGTTTACTTAACTGAGCTGGAGTGGTTTACTTAACTGAGCTGGAGTAGTTTACTTAACTGAATAGATTAGTTTACATAACTGAGCTGGAGCGGTTTACTTAACCGAGCTGGAGTGGTTTACTTAACTGAGCTGGAGCAGTTTACTTAACTGAACTAGATTAGTTTACATAACTGAGCTGGAGTGGTTTACTTAACTGAGCTGGAGTGATTTACTTAACCGAGCTGGAGTAGTTTACTTAACTGAGCTGGAGCGGTTTACTTAACCGAGCTGGAGTAGTTTACTTAACTGAGCTGGAGTGGTTTACTTAACCGAGCTGGAGTGGTTTACTTAA
>NW_023496002.1:0-5572 GCF_904425465.1 Colossoma macropomum | reverse complement strand
TCTTTAATTTGGCTTAAATTCAGTTGGAACTTTTTTCTAGTGCAATGGAAGGCGTCGCAATGACAAAAAAGGCGCTCGCATGTGGCGGATAGCGGCAGGAGCATTTAAAATCCGCTTCTTTTTTTTCGTGTTTGTCGAGGTGACGTCTTTAATTTGGCTTAAATTCAGTTGGAACTTTTTCTAGTGCAATGGAAGGCGTCGCAATGACAAAAAAGGCGCTCGCATGTGGCGGATAGCGGCAGGAGCATTTAAAATCCGCTTCTTTTTTTCGTGTTTGTCGAGGTGACGTCTTTAATTTGGCTTAAATTCAGTTGGAACTTTTTTCTAGTGCAATGGAAGGCGTCGCAATGACAAAAAAGGCGCTCGCATGTGGCGGATAGCGGCAGGAGCATTTAAATCCGCTTCTTTTTTTCGTGTTTGTCGATGGTGACGTCTTTAATTTGGCTTAAATTCAGTTGGAACTTTTTTCTAGTGCAATGGAAGGCGTCGCAATGACAAAAAAGGCGCTCGCATGTGGCGGATAGCGGCAGGAGCATTTAAATCCGCTTCTTTTTTTTCGTGTTTGTCTGTGTGACGTCTTTAATTTGGCTTAAATTCAGTTGGAACTTTTTTCTAGTGCAATGGAAGGCGTCGCAATGACAAAAAAGGCGCTCGCATGTGGCGGATAGCGGCAGGAGCATTTAAATCCGCTTCTTTTTTTTCGTGTTTGTCTTGGTGACGTCTTTAATTTGGCTTAAATTCAGTTGGAACTTTTTTCTAGTGCAATGGAAGGCGTCTCAATGACAAAAAAGGCGCTCGCATGTGGCGGATAGCGGCAGGAGCGTTAAAATCCGCATTTTTTTTTTTCGTGTTTGTCGAGGTGACGTCTTTAATTTGGCTTAAATTCAGTTGGAACTTTTTTCTAGTGCAATGGAAGGCGTCGCAATGACAAAAAAGGCGCTCGCATGTGGCGGATAGCGGCAGGAGCATTTAAATCCGCTTCTTTTTTTTCGTGTTTGTCGAGGTGACGTCTTTAATTTGGCTTAAATTCAGTTGGAACTTTTTTCTAGTGCAATGGAAGGCGTCTCAATGACAAAAAAGGCGCTCGCATGTGGCGGATAGCGGCAGGAGCATTTAAAATCCGCTTCTTTTTTTCGTGTTTGTCGAGGTGACGTCTTTAATTTGGCTTAAATTCAGTTGGAACTTTTTTCTAGTGCAATGGAAGGCGTCTCAATGACAAAAAAGGCGCTCGCATGTGGCGGATAGCGGCAGGAGCATTTAAATCCGCTTCTTTTTTTTCGTGTTTGTCGATGGTGACGTCTTTAATTTGGCTTAAATTCAGTTGGAACTTTTTTCTAGTGCAATGGAAGGCGTCTCAATGACAAAAAAGGCGCTCGCATGTGGCGGATAGCGGCAGGAGCGTTAAAATCCGCTTCTTTTTTTCGTGTTTGTCGATGGTGACGTCTTTAATTTGGCTTAAATTCAGTTGGAACTTTTTTCTAGTGCAATGGAAGGCGTCTCAATGACAAAAAAGGCGCTCGCATGTGGCGGATAGCGGCAGGAGCATTTAAAATCCGCTTCTTTTTTTTCGTGTTTGTCGTGGTGACGTCTTTAATTTGGCTTAAATTCAGTTGGAACTTTTTTCTAGTGCAATGGAAGGCGTCGCAATGACAAAAAAGGCGCTCGCATGTGGCGGATAGCGGCAGGAGCGTTAAAATCCGCTTCTTTTTTTCGTGTTTGTCGAGGTGACGTCTTTAATTTGGCTTAAATTCAGTTGGAACTTTTTTCTAGTGCAATGGAAGGCGTCGCAATGACAAAAAAGGCGCTCGCATGTGGCGGATAGCGGCAGGAGCGTTAAAATCCGCTTCTTTTTTTCGTGTTTGTCGAGGTGACGTCTTTAATTTGGCTTAAATTCAGTTGGAACTTTTTTCTAGTGCAATGGAAGGCGTCGCAATGACAAAAAAGGCGCTCGCATGTGGCGGATAGCGGCAGGAGCATTTAAATCCGCTTCTTTTTTTTCGTGTTTGTCGAGGTGACGTCTTTAATTTGGCTTAAATTCAGTTGGAACTTTTTTCTAGTGCAATGGAAGGCGTCGCAATGACAAAAAAGGCGCTCGCATGTGGCGGATAGCGGCAGGAGCATTTAAATCCGCTTCTTTTTTTTCGTGTTTGTCGAGGTGACGTCTTTAATTTGGCTTAAATTCAGTTGGAACTTTTTTCTAGTGCAATGGAAGGCGTCTCAATGACAAAAAAGGCGCTCGCATGTGGCGGATAGCGGCAGGAGCATTTAAATCCGCTTCTTTTTTTTCGTGTTTGTCGAGGTGACGTCTTTAATTTGGCTTAAATTCAGTTGGAACTTTTTTCTAGTGCAATGGAAGGCGTCGCAATGACAAAAAAGGCGCTCGCATGTGGCGGATAGCGGCAGGAGCGTTAAAATCCGCTTCTTTTTTTTCGTGTTTGTCGAGGTGACGTCTTTAATTTGGCTTAAATTCAGTTGGAACTTTTTTCTAGTGCAATGGAAGGCGTCTCAATGACAAAAAAGGCGCTCGCATGTGGCGGATAGCGGCAGGAGCATTTAAATCCGCTTCTTTTTTTCGTGTTTGTCGAGGTGACGTCTTTAATTTGGCTTAAATTCAGTTGGAACTTTTTTCTAGTGCAATGGAAGGCGTCGCAATGACAAAAAAGGCGCTCGCATGTGGCGGATAGCGGCAGGAGCATTTAAATCCGCTTCTTTTTTTTCGTGTTTGTCGTGGTGACGTCTTTAATTTGGCTTAAATTCAGTTGGAACTTTTTTCTAGTGCAATGGAAGGCGTCGCAATGACAAAAAAGGCGCTCGCATGTGGCGGATAGCGGCAGGAGCGTTAAATCCGCTTCTTTTTTTCGTGTTTGTCGAGGTGACGTCTTTAATTTGGCTTAAATTCAGTTGGAACTTTTTTCTAGTGCAATGGAAGGCGTCGCAATGACAAAAAAGGCGCTCGCATGTGGCGGATAGCGGCAGGAGCATTTAAAATCCGCTTCTTTTTTTTCGTGTTTGTCGAGGTGACGTCTTTAATTTGGCTTAAATTCAGTTGGAACTTTTTTCTAGTGCAATGGAAGGCGTCTCAATGACAAAAAAGGCGCTCGCATGTGGCGGATAGCGGCAGGAGCATTTAAAATCCGCTTCTTTTTTTTCGTGTTTGTCGAGGTGACGTCTTTAATTTGGCTTAAATTCAGTTGGAACTTTTTTCTAGTGCAATGGAAGGCGTCTCAATGACAAAAAAGGCGCTCGCATGTGGCGGATAGCGGCAGGAGCGTTAAAATCCGCTTCTTTTTTTTCGTGTTTGTCGAGGTGACGTCTTTAATTTGGCTTAAATTCAGTTGGAACTTTTTTCTAGTGCAATGGAAGGCGTCGCAATGACAAAAAAGGCGCTCGCATGTGGCGGATAGCGGCAGGAGCATTTAAATCCGCTTCTTTTTTTTCGTGTTTGTCGAGGTGACGTCTTTAATTTGGCTTAAATTCAGTTGGAACTTTTTTCTAGTGCAATGGAAGGCGTCTCAATGACAAAAAAGGCGCTCGCATGTGGCGGATAGCGGCAGGAGCATTTAAAATCCGCTTCTTTTTTTTCGTGTTTGTCGATGGTGACGTCTTTAATTTGGCTTAAATTCAGTTGGAACTTTTTTCTAGTGCAATGGAAGGCGTCTCAATGACAAAAAAGGCGCTCGCATGTGGCGGATAGCGGCAGGAGCGTTAAAATCCGCTTCTTTTTTTCGTGTTTGTCGAGGTGACGTCTTTAATTTGGCTTAAATTCAGTTGGAACTTTTTTCTAGTGCAATCGAAGGCGTCGCAATGACAAAAAAGGCGCTCGCATGTGGCGGATAGCGGCAGGAGCATTTAAAATCCGCTTCTTTTTTTCGTGTTTGTCGAGGTGACGTCTTTAATTTGGCTTAAATTCAGTTGGAACTTTTTTCTAGTGCAATGGAAGGCGTCGCAATGACAAAAAAGGCGCTCGCATGTGGCGGATAGCGGCAGGAGCATTTAAAATCCGCTTCTTTTTTTTCGTGTTTGTCGAGGTGACGTCTTTAATTTGGCTTAAATTCAGTTGGAACTTTTTTCTAGTGCAATGGAAGGCGTCTCAATGACAAAAAAGGCGCTCGCATGTGGCGGATAGCGGCAGGAGCGTTAAAATCCGCTTCTTTTTTTCGTGTTTGTCGAGGTGACGTCTTTAATTTGGCTTAAATTCAGTTGGAACTTTTTTCTAGTGCAATGGAAGGCGTCTCAATGACAAAAAAGGCGCTCGCATGTGGCGGATAGTGGCAGGAGCATTTTAAATCCGCTTCTTTTTTTCGTGTTTGTCGAGGTGACGTCTTTAATTTGGCTTAAATTCAGTTGGAACTTTTTTCTAGTGCAATGGAAGGCGTCGCAATGACAAAAAAGGCGCTCGCATGTGGCGGATAGCGGCAGGAGCATTTAAAATCCGCTTCTTTTTTTTCGTGTTTGTCGAGGTGACGTCTTTAATTTGGCTTAAATTCAGTTGGAACTTTTTTCTAGTGCAATGGAAGGCGTCTCAATGACAAAAAAGGCGCTCGCATGTGGCGGATAGCGGCAGGAGCGTTAAAATCCGCTTCTTTTTTTTCGTGTTTGTCGAGGTGACGTCTTTAATTTGGCTTAAATTCAGTTGGAACTTTTTTCTAGTGCAATGGAAGGCGTCTCAATGACAAAAAAGGCGCTCGCATGTGGCGGATAGCGGCAGGAGCAGTTTAAATCCGCTTCTTTTTTTTCGTGTTTGTCGAGGTGACGTCTTTAATTTGGCTTAAATTCAGTTGGAACTTTTTTCTAGTGCAATGGAAGGCGTCTCAATGACAAAAAAGGCGCTCGCATGTGGCGGATAGCGGCAGGAGCGTTAAATCCGCTTCTTTTTTTTCGTGTTTGTCTTGTTGACGTCTTTAATTTGGCTTAAATTCAGTTGGAACTTTTTTCTAGTGCAATGGAAGGCGTCGCAATGACAAAAAAGGCGCTCGCATGTGGCGGATAGCGGCAGGAGCATTTAAATCCGCTTCTTTTTTTTCGTGTTTGTCGAGGTGACGTCTTTAATTTGGCTTAAATTCAGTTGGAACTTTTTTCTAGTGCAATCGAAGGCGTCGCAATGACAAAAAAGGCGCTCGCATGTGGCGGATAGCGGCAGGAGCATTTAAATCCGCTTCTTTTTTTTCGTGTTTGTCGAGGTGACGTCTTTAATTTGGCTTAAATTCAGTTGGAACTTTTTTCTAGTGCAATGGAAGGCGTCTCAATGACAAAAAAGGCGCTCGCATGTGGCGGATAGCGGCAGGAGCGTTAAAATCCGCTTCTTTTTTTTCGTGTTTGTCGAGGTGACGTCTTTAATTTGGCTTAAATTCAGTTGGAACTTTTTTCTAGTGCAATGGAAGGCGTCGCAATGACAAAAAGGCGCTCGCATGTGGCGGATAGCGGCAGGAGCATTTAAATCCGCTTCTTTTTTTCGTGTTTGTCGGGGTGACGTCTTTAATTTGGCTTAAATTCAGTTGGAACTTTTTTCTAGTGCAATGGAAGGCGTCTCAATGACAAAAAAGGCGCTCGCATGTGGCGGATAGCGGCAGGA
>NW_023496001.1:252500-273584 GCF_904425465.1 Colossoma macropomum | reverse complement strand
TTAATTAAGTTGGCTTGAAAAAGCCAACTTACTGTTCTTCGTAATCTTCTTCTTCTTATTATTATTATTCTACGCTCAAAATATAAAATATTTCTCGTCCCACAGTTTTCGAGCTAGAACCACGACCACAACTTTGCAGGATCGTAGGACCCATACCCGATTAGGTTGCTTGTGCTTTTCTAAGCGATCCGATGTACGGTTTCCGGAAAATTAACGTTCAAAGTCGATATTTTTTCCCATAGGGAATGAATGGGCGGAATGTTGGCAGCATGCCACACATGATGTCACAATGGCCCGTTAACTCACACACCCATCCAAACTGACGCACGGAACCTAATGTCTCACCCGCTCCCAGCCTAATGCTCAGCAGTGTCAGCACACATAATGGTTTGTTAAGGTGGAACTGCTTTTAAGGTGGAATTGCACTTAGGTAGCACTGAATTTTAAGGTGGAACTTCTTTTAAGGTAGCACTGAGTTTACACTGATACTGAAATTAAGGTGGAACTGCATTTAAGTTAGCAATGAATTAAAGATTGAACTTCAATTAACATTGGACTAACTTTAAGGAGGCACAGAATTTAAGGTCGAAATTTAAGGTGGAACTCTTTAAAGTAGCACTAAAATTAAGATGGCACAGAATTTAATGTGGACTTCTTTCAAGGTAGCACTGCAATTAACATAGCACTAAATTTGAGGTGCTACAGAACTTAAGGTGGAACTCTCTTTAAGGTAAAACTAAAATTAAGGTGGCACAAAATTTAAGGTGGGACTTCAGTTAACATTGCATTCAATTTAAGGTGGCACAGAATTTAAGGGGGAACTTCTTTTAAGGCAGCACATAATTTCAGTTGGAACTCACTTTAAGGTGGAACTTAAATTAAGGTGGCAAGGAATTTAAGGTGGAACTTCAAATAACATAGCACTAAATTTAAGGTGGAACCGGTATTAACTTAATACTAAATTTAAGATGGCACAGAATTTAAGGTGGAACTTCAATAAACATAGCACTACATTTAAGATGGCACAGAATATAAGGTGGAATTTCAATTAACATAGCATTAAATTTAAGGTGGAAATTCAAATAACAGCACTAAATTTACAATGGCACAAAATTTAAGGTGGAATTTCAGCTAAATAGCATTCAATTTAAGGTGGAACTGCTACTAGCACATGACTAAATTTAAGGTGGAACAGGAATTAAGGTGGAGCTTAAATTAAAATAGCACTAAATTTAAGATGGCACAGAATTTAAGGTGGAACTTCAGTTAACATAGCAGTAAATTTAAAGTGGAACTGCTATTAACATATCACTAAATTTAAGGTGGAACAGAATTTAAGGTGGAATTTCAATAAACATAGCAAATAATTTAAAGTGGAACTGCTAATATCACTAAATTTAAGGTGGAACAGAAATTAACATAGAACATTAATTAACATTGTACTAAAATTAAGGTGGCATACAATAGCACTAAATTTAACATGGCACAGAATTTAAGGTGGAACTTCAATTAAAATAGCATTCATTTTCAGGTGGAACTTCTTTTAAGTTAGCACTGAGTTTACACTGACACTGAAATTAAGGTGGAACTGCATTTATGTTAGCACTGAACTTAAGGTGTTTTTTAATTAACATAGCAATAAAATTGAGGTGGCACAGAATTTAAGGTGGAATTTCTTTTAAGGTGGCACCGAATTTAAAATGGAACTCTTTTTAAGGTGGCAATAAATTTGAGATGTAACTGCAATTACCATAGCACTAAATTTAAGGTGGCACAGAATTTAAGGTGGGACTTTATTTAAGGTGACACAGAATTAAAGGTGGAACTGAAATTAACATAGCACTGAATTTGAGATGTCACAGAATTTGAGTTGGAATTTCAATTAACATAGCAATAAATTTAAGGTGGAACCACTATGAACATAGCACTAAATTTAAGGTGGAACTTAGTTTAAGGTAGCCCTAAAATTAACGTGGCACAGAATTTAAGGTAGAACTTCATTCACAGTAGAACTTAGCAAAAAATTTCCATCCACCACGGATTCTGCAGCTTCTGCTTACCAACATTTTGGCAACAATTCAACAACTATCAGCAGTCTTCAAACATTTTAACGTTTATATGTAATTGACTGGCTTTTTCAAGCCAACTTAAAGTTCGTTCACAAACTTTCCCTTTCTAGTTATTACTTAATATCTCACTGATCACAAAGAGGAAATATTAAATAAAATGTCTAAAAATACTTTTTGGTGTGTTGTTTATAACACCTAAATGTAAACTGCATTTTAAAACACTTTTTAAACATACTTTTCTAACTACTCAGTCCTTACAGGTTTCAAACAATTAGTAAGAAGCTGCAATCAATCAATCAATCAATCAATCAATCAACATGCAAATGATGAACAGAGCTGTAGATGATTCTAAAATTATCTCTAATAAAATTAACACAAAAAAGAACTTCTGTTCAAAGTAATATCATGGATGAAGTTTAATATGTTCTTGTTTTCCCCAAAATACTACGACACTGAATAAATCACCAAAACATTTTGGTGTCTAGTTCATAATATTTAAAGCTACATTATTAAAACATTATTAAATATTACATAACAGGAAAAACATCACTCTTTGAACAGTTATGTATTATGTATTTAGTATGCATTTAGTATTTGTTTTGTTTTATTTTGCGTTTCTTTGACAGTACTGTAACTTAAATTTACAGATCAGACAGACAGACAGACAGGTTCTGTTCTGTCACTGATCCATCTATGCGAACAGCAGCTGTTTTTTGTCACTGCTTTAACTTCCTTCTTGTAAACGCTGTTATGTTCACTCTGCCTGGTTACTGATGATGTGTCCACTCTGATTGGTCAGGGCTTATGTTTCTCTGAGCCGCACCTGTTTAGTGTGTGTCTCCGCCTCACTGCTCTCAGACAGTCGCAGGTAAGAGGACTGAGAAGACTTAAAGAGCTCTGAGACGATCAACACAAAATGGCCCCAGTGGCCTTCTGCGCTTTGGTGCTGCTCGGTGTCGTTGGGCCAGCGGTCAGTGGTGAGTCCAGCTTTTATTCAGCACAATAATCTCAACATTGAACCTTTTCTGAAAGTGAAAGTAACTCAGTGTTTTACACAGTAAAACACCCCAGTTCTTGATCTGCTGTTCCAGTGATGAAGTCACTCTTAAAGGGTTCAACTCACCCTAAAAGCTGAATTAACATGGACATTGACTGTGTTGAGTTCACTCTCACTGTATGTTCTCTGGCTGAGTCCTAGGTTCAGTCCTGTAATAGGAGTTAATACAGTTCAGTCAGTGAGTTCAGCTGTTTATTACACTCACTTTCTTTCAGATCTGCAGAAGACACAGCTTGTTTGAACTGGTTTTGAAGCCTTTTAATACATAAAAGAACAAAATGTGTGAAACTAAAGTAGAACACAAAGATCACACCATAAAACTGATAAGTGTGGCTCAACGTTTTAGGACGGTCCGAAGTCCAGCTGTTTGTGACGCACAGGGTGGACTTCTAACTTATCACTTAATACAGACTGTTTAAACATATAAATCCTGCTTGGTTGAATGTCTTCCTTTTTTTAATGTTATTTAATGTTTTACTAGGTGAGAATGGACAATTAAAGCATAACATAAAAAAAAACAGTAAAAAAACGGAAAATAGTGAAAGTTATGTTGTTTTACTTTGAGAAAACAATGGGCAGAAAGGCTGTCGGCGTTACTGATTTAAAGTTGTAAAATGATCTGAACACTTGCAAGTTTTTGTGGTGGCACAAACAATGTTAGAGAAAACGAAAGAAAACTAGAGTCCTGTTTGGTGACATTCTTGCCACACCTCTGATGAGACCTGTCAACAGAATGACATCTTAGACAAGTCTGCCCTCTGCTGGCACTCCAGATTAACACACTGTAGTCTGATAAAGGCAATGTTTAAGACTTCATTCTTAATTAGGGGTGGACGATATAACAAAAGTATAATACCACAATATTTCACAGAATTTTACTATACACAATATGTCACAGTGTTTATCTGTTAAGGTGGAACAGCCAAAAAAGAAGAAGTGGTGCCAGATTTTCAAAAACATTGTCCGAAACTATAGTTTTTATTCACGTGCTGCACTGCACTAAATTCAGATAATCATTATGTTCTTTCCGTAATCAAATCTGCAGTTGTGTTTCTCTACAAGAACTGATGATGTTCACAAAGTGCTTGTAAACAGAACTGTGATATCATTTATCACAGTAATGATAAATATTGTAATAACGCCCAGCTCTGCTCTTAATCCACAAGAAGCACAAAAGGTTTTGCTCACTAATATAGAGTTTAATCCACTTTACATGTTTATTTTAATTTCAGTGCACAAAATTGTACAAATATAATAGTCTGTTTAATGTTCTTTAGTTTTTTTATGTACTGTAGTTTGCATGCTGAGTGAAATCTTCCAAGTTATTGGTGCCTTTTTCTTTGCCTCCTCTTTTTCAGCACTATTTAAACTAACAGTGGTGACTGTTGCTGCCCCCTAACAGTGCAGACTACAGCAGAGTGTTTGATACTGTAGTAATTCACAGTGAAAGTGTTGACCTCACTCTTACAGTGTTGCTTTTTTGTCTGACTGCTCTGGCTGCTAGTTTAACACTGCGGGTGCTTCTTTAGTGCTGGGAGTTTTGCTCTGTTTTGCAAATTCATTCGCTTGTTGTAACAGATTTTGGAACATTTTGCTACAAACACAAACAAAATGCCATGAATGTGGCTTTTACTTTAAACGAGCTGATTCATTTGGAACAAGTTTAAAAATATCCCATGTTTGATTGATTACCTCCTATTTTATGTATTGATTTTTTTGTTTAGGGAAAATGCCTTTTAACATTTTGGTTTAATGAAGGATTAAGGCCACACCCACTTATTAAAGCCTGTATATTTCAAAAACAAATGAAGATGCAAGTCTAAAAAATTGCACACTTAATGCATAATGAGAAGTCCTGATAACCCCGAGATTATTTGGAATAAGCATATTGTTTGGGTTAAGGCCGACCTTTTTTAATATATAGATTTGCTTATTAAATTACTAAACCTTGCCTACTGAATTAATTTCACAATCTGTTCCTCTTTTTCAAAAACATTTAAACAAAAACACAGTTTCTGGTGGCACCAAGTTCATGAGTTAAACATGAACATTGTTATGCAGAACCAAAAACACAAAGAGAAATAGGTCAGTAGGTTCTCTAAAGCCACAGTGGATGGTCAAAATCAGGCCGTTTTGGGGGGCAGTTTCTCATTTAATTTCCTTTAATGATAATGGCAGGCACTTATATCCAGAAATGATCTAATAGGGTTGGGCAATATGTATATCATATAGATTTCATTATCGTAATAAATTATATCGTAATATAATACAGTATGCTTTTCTGAACATATGGTGGATCTAGTTAGCACTTGTAGAACAGCAACCAACAGCACGTATCTTTATACAGAGAGCAAAGTTAATCCCATTTAACTGGATTTAGTGCAGCACAGTATGACAAATATTCAAGAAAAATCATTGTGTTCACAGTTTTTTATAGTATTTTAAAAACTGTAGCACTACTGGTTCTTTTTTTTCTCAGTTCCAGTTCAGATCCATATCGCGCACCTCTGCGCTCTAATTAGGTTTCAGAGGAACGCAAATGAATTGTTAGATGTCCAACCACAAACAGGCAACAGAAAATAATGAAATAAAGGTTTTTTTAAAACCAGCAATATCACATTTTTGGGAAAATTAAGTTATTCTTGTCTTTAAGTAGGTGGTCTTTGCAAGAGCTCTGCAAAAGCTCACATAAACATGTTTTTGGCCTTCTTGTAGTCTCATTTCTGAGAGTGTAAAGCTCATGTTTTTATCTACGCTCTGAAAAATAAGTTACCGCACCACAGGGGGCGCTCAAGAGCGGTGAAGCTCGTGAAACTCTAGCCTCACCTTGTGAAATGGATCTCAAACAATGG
Source organism: Colossoma macropomum (assembly GCF_904425465.1). Lineage (NCBI taxonomy): Eukaryota > Metazoa > Chordata > Actinopteri > Characiformes > Serrasalmidae > Colossoma > Colossoma macropomum. The sequence goes on along the minus strand of NW_023496001.1, from coordinate 267,606 downwards.
CGGAGGCCTTATAAAACACATTTATTACACATGCTGACCAGGAATACACTGTCAGAGAGCAAAAGGGCAAAGGCTCATTGACTTTTTATATTTATAAATATTTTGTTTACTACTCTGTTGTGCTTTGATTTTTCTACTTGAGGCCTGATTTTAAATAGATAACTATTTGTGAAGATCATGTTAGAAATCCATATACATTTTGATGATAGAACCTAAATATTTGCTCATTACATTAGGACTCTTTATATCTAATATCTTTGAATATATCCAGTTAGATTTCAGTGAATAAATGTTAATTTTTTGGTTAATGTTAATGAGTTTGTCAGTAAGGCCGATGCTAAGTAGCTGTTCTCTTCTTTTCTTCCTCCAGACCAACACTCTCTGTACTACATTTACACCGCCCTCTCCAAAGATGTCGCTCTACCAGGGATCTATGAGTTCACAGCACTGGGTCTGCTCGATGACCGGGAGATCGACTACTACAACAGTAAGGACCAGGTTAAGGTTCCTAAGCAGGACTGGATGAGGGAGAAGATGCAGCCAGATTACTGGGAAAAAGGCACCCAGTCTCGCAAGAGCAAAGAGCAGTGGTTCAAGGTCAACGTGGAGATCCTGATGCAGCGAATGAGACACACAAATAATAGCGGTTAGTGATCTGTCAGGTTTTTTCCATCCACTGTGGTTCCTCATATGTTGTGCCAGCAAATGTCATTGTTTTATTTGCTTTCATTGTTTTTCCATCAGACCTTCACGTTCTTCAGTGGAGACATGGCTGTGAGATCGATGAGTCAAATGGACAAGTAAAATTTCTGAGAGGCATTGATGAGTACAGCTACGATGGGTCAGAGTTCCTCTCTTTTGATGATGGCAACATGCGGTGGATTGCTCCAGTTCCAGAAGCTGAGCCAACCAAAAGGAAATGGGATGATGTGCCCATCCTGAACCAGTACACCAAGGGTTACCTGGAGAAAGAATGTGTGGACTGGCTCACCAAATTCATGGAGTACGGAAAAGAATCACTGAGAAAACATTGTGAGTTCCAGAAAATGTTTGACAAAATCATTTAAATTCTTTATTTTGTGGGTTGGATAAGAAAGATCCTTGAACCAGCATAGCCAGAGTTTCATTTTAGGAAGGAACTGAGTACAGGTTTGGGGGGGGCAGTTTGTAAAATCATTATGTCTCAGAAATGTCAGGGTTAACTACTGTATGGTAGCCCCTGTAGCCAGAGAGAGAGAGCACAGCACAGCTCAGCTAATTTCCCACAATCTCCAGATACAGTCAGGCAGTATAACATTTCAGCATTGAAAAACAATAAGAGAGGAGCTTAAATGATTTTGGCTTAGCTTTTCAGCTAAAAGAAGGGCAAACATTACAAAATTTTCGGGGTTTTTCAGATTTGTAGTCATCTGTGTGATGCTCCCAGTCTCCAACAAACTACCAAAAGACCTAGACGCTTAAGTAGGCTGACAGCAAACAACACACTTGTGAAAAGCATATCCTAATTACCCACTGGTTCACTGTCTGTGGCTCTCAACTCTGCAGATGATGCTAGACCACACCCCCCGCTGCCACAGCGTTGTTATTTTCCTTATTGCTGCACTGGTGTAAAACAGGAGCGATATGTGACTGCAAATAGCCATGTAAACGACTAGCTGTTGAATTAAGAGCCTTGACGGGCACTTTTATTTGTTTATGGTGGAAAAAGGCATGAGGGCACAACAAAGAGATCTGGGAAAGACTGGCATCCAAAAGACAAGGCCCAGGCCTCTCAAGGCCCCCCTGTAGCTCTTAATTCACCTAGTTGATCTTATACTTTTTGAGTGAAAATACAAAGCTGATAAAATACAGAGAAATAATATTTTTATTTCTATCCTTTCAGCCAAACCAGACGTTTATGCATTTTCAAAGAAATCTACAACTAACTCGGGCAAGCTGACCCTGACCTGCCTGGCCACGGGCTTCTACCCCAAAGACGTGACGCTGTGTGTGAGGAAGTTCCGCACTTCACTGCCTGAACATCTACTAACATCTTCAGGAGTCAGACCCAATGAAGATGGAACCTTCCAGCTGAGGAAGAGTGTGGACATCCAGGAGGACGAAACAGCAGAATACGACTGTTATGTGAATCATATCACCCTCGCAGAACCAGTAATTACAAAATGGGGTAATTAGATTTATAATTCTTGGAATTCTTAGTAGAATATAAGTCATTGCATGTTCTGTTTTTTCACTGTCAGTGCAATTGTTTGCTTTATATAACTGTAAACGCTGCTTAACAGTATGGCAGATTACAGAGACTAGACCAGAAATGACCTTTTTAAACTGCAGTAAGCTGCCTGTGACACAGAACTTCAAAATATTGCCCACTTTAATCAATAAATGTAGAATGGTATGACACTTTCTCCATCAACCCGTTCTGTACCCTTGCAACAAATTCTAAATAAAGGGAAAATATACATATGTTCTCATACAGCAACATTTCAAATAAACTTATGTTAATTTTGGACAAAGACTCTTTAGAATTGGGACAGAAAGAAACCCTGAGTGTAGTGTTCACCCAGATCAACCAGCTAAAGCACTTCTGGTGTGATTCTGTGACTAATGTGATAGAAATGATGCTATTTGATCAAATAGGTATTGGCCTGTAATGTTTTGAAGGTGGCAGGTCAGTAAAGATGTATTAGGCCTCCAGGTGCTCTGCTGGGCTCTGCTAGGCCTGGATTTGACTTTGTCCAACACAGAAACTAAGAAAAAAAACAACACAAAAGGCTCATTTGTAAGTTCATACATCCTTGGAATGAAGCCTTTCTCCACTGGACATTCTGTAGCATAATGCAGTTGGGTTGAACAAAATAAGATTCCTCTACAGATGAAGGGTAGATGAGGAGGCCATAAATAAGGTTCAGTTATATCTGCTGTTGTTAGATTTCAATTTTTTCCATTTAAAAACTATAGTTTCCTAAACTGTTTTTGTCATTTAAAAAAATGTAACTCTAATTTTTTACTGATCACTTCCCTGTCTGCAGAGCCTCCTCGCTCCCAGGGTGGTCTGGGCTTGGCTATTGGAGGAGCAGTTGCAGGTTTGATTGTGCTGGCTGTGCTGGTTGGAGTCGTCATTTTTATAAAAAATAAGCAGAAATGTGGTGAGTATAAATTGTGTTCATATTCTGAAGATTATATTTAAATTCTGTTCAAAGCAGAAAAAGTATATTTTAATAATGGACTTCTATGTCATTTGGCCAAAGAAAAATAATCTTTATTTAGACAACAGTTAGTTCTAATAGCATGATCTGATAGTCTGTGAACTTTTCTACTGTGCTGTTATTTCTGATAACAGCATGTTTTTCACACAGTAACTGTAGTATTCTGCTGAATATTGCTAAATATTGTCTACTTTACAGCTAACAAAAGTACGTTTCTACTGTGATGGTAGAACAACTAAACACACTGTAATCAGCCAGAAGTGAACAGAATGGGCTGTAAAATGCTTTACAGACTGACTGAACAAGAGATTCTGTGAGTTTCATGGTCTGTCTGTGACAGGGCAGTAAAGTCAGTTTACGTTGAACATTTGTTGGATATTTGACATTCTCTCCTTAGATTTTTATGAAATTAATGTCCCAAAATGCTTAAAACTACATTTTCTCGTTCCTGAGAATAAAGACAATAAACTACAATCAGATATATTTCAGTTGTATCTGTCCTTAAATTTCACTGAACATAATCCTTTGGAAATGCAGATCACCAGCGTGTTAGTCATTAAGGGACCATCTGAAAAGTACATAATGTTTTTCTAAATTTTGTTTCTCATATATTTAGCTAACAGAAGGGAAAATCACATAATATCACATGTAGTAGACAGAGTGGCTACCTTTAAGTGAAATAGAAATCCCAGTGAATGGAGACCACTGTTTTTCTATTTTTACCTTCTTTTAACTAAACACATTAGGAAATGTTTTTTGCACTATTTAGATGGACTGTTAGTGACTAAAGTGTCAGTGATCTGTATTTTCTGAACATAATATTCAGCAAAATTTAGAAATATATTTGAAATATATGTGAAATATTTGAAACATTTTGAAATATATTGGTCATTGGTTGTTCCTTGTCTTTCAGGAGTGAGAAAATTTAGGTTTGATTGTTTTTGGACATTTATTTCATAAGAAATTGAGGAAAGTTGAATATCCAGCAAACGTCTAACATAAAACCCGCTTCACCACACTCTCCACACTAATGCAAAAGGATACTACTTTTTGGCAGAAGAAATTGCCAACATTAAAACACATTTGAAATGATTTTCAGGGCTGAATGAACTGAAGTAATGTTAATTTAGTTTACAAAACTTTTCCATAAAAGCAGTAACACTTGCCTTTGTGCGTTATCACGAATAACCGCATAACTTTAATGATTCACAGTATTTGCTTTCATCTCATACCTGCGACCAAATCACAGCTGTGACGACAGTCCCTCTCGTATTGTATTTTTTAAATAACCTTTATAACTTTCTGACCTTTTTGAGTGAGGTGTAAGACATCAAGATGATGAATGTTATAGTTTTTCATAATTCTGAGCATATGAACATACCAGGGGTGTCAAGGTTGATGCAATAAATTATTAACACCACTAATTTTTTCAATAAATTTTCCTACTTTAACCCTTCGTCCCATCTGTAGTAGTGCGGGCTAAAGCCCAGTTACAGCTATGTAGTTGTATATTGCCATGAAAGAATTCGCAATTGTAGGCTTTTCGTTCAAATGCAATTTTCAAATGGCTTTTAAAGTATAATCTTCAGGACCTTCAGCAGACTACACTGGACAGTGCTCAGAGGAGAAATGTGGATAAATCAATGAGCAACATACTAACAAAAGTAGCAGCAAAGTGGAACTCCAGTTCCCCCCAAGAACAATAATCCACACTGGATTCCAACAGTGTTCACACTGTAAAAATAACAATAATGAACTACTGAAAGTAATAAATACATTTACTCCACTCTTATAGCTATGAAAATGCACTTCTTTGTAAATGAATTGTTGTATTAGGGTTTAAATTTAAGCAAATAAGGTAAATTCAATGAATCAAGATTAACAACCTAAAATAATGTGATTAGTTCATCTTATTTTAACACAAACATGTTTTTCCAATAATATTCTGCATATTCAAAAACTATGATGATGGCTTCTGCTAATTCTGCTCATGTGTAATCACATGTTCATCTGTCTCAGTTCTATGATTTCCACTAATTATAACAAAGAGTAGAATTGTTGTTGACAAAATCAGCTCTGACATTACTATAACTTGTGTATTATTACTGCCAGTATTTCCTAGTTATCTGGTTAAATGAAGCTAAAAATAAAGATTGTGCAATATGAATACACCTTTCCTCTTCTTCTATTAGACACTGACATCTCGTTGCATCTTTTCAGTGCCAACTATAACTGCATGTACTTTTTTGTTCTCAGTGTCCAAAGATGAAAAGAACACCTCAACATCTGATAAGGCCCTGTTGGAAAAAAAGGGTAAGATTAACAGATACATCCTTGTGGTTTTACGGAGTCAGACAAATGGATCAAGTTTGATCAAGGTAGCATCTGGAAAAGACTCTGCTGAAATTGATTGTCTGAAAACTGGTTGTGTGTACGGCATCTCTCTGTGGGCAGAAAAGGCCGTTCACACAGCCCACCAGTAACTGTGAAGGCAACTCCTGGTGGGCATTGATAGTGCAGCATTAGTACAAATTTGTCATTTAAGATATTAAAGGTTACTCAGGGATTGATTGTGAACTGTATTTTTGAACCTCACATATCCAGAACATCCTCAGAATAGACTGCAACATGACTAGGTTAAACACAGTACTGGATGCTGAGCCAAGCCTCTTACTTTCACTAAGCCTTCAGGAAAACACTGGTGCAGAATAGCCCACTACATGTTTGAAATAGCCCACTAGGTACTGCTCATGTGCTAATTGTGCCCAAATGTAGTAAGCAGTATGCATAATGTCCCCAACATGAATTCTTTCAGTACAGCAAAGATACCCAGATGACGTCCTACTCTGAACAAATATTCCAGTGTTGTTGGACACTGTGGGCCAGATTTACTAAAAGACACTCATTACCAATAGTCTGCCAGCACTTTGTGCTGGTGGAGTGGCTGATTTAGCAGGTGGTAATGAGTAAAATAAATACTTTCATTAGAAAAAGAAAAGTAAAATAATATTTCAGATGAACACAAGAAATATTTTTGATCAAAATAAATCTTCAAACACTTCAACTTCAGTGATTTACAGTGTATTTGTAAGATGCAGACAGAAACACAGATAACAGCTGATTTAGACTCATATTAAAGGTAAATTCTAATTGTATTAAAGAAACAGATTGATAGCGATGATGTAGACAGTAGCCGACTGTATTTTCACATTTTGAATCATAAAAATTGAATTTTTACACACATCTAATCTACTTCTAAAATAAAAAAAATTATGTTGTAGCATGTCCAAATTTAACTTGTCAAAAGTAAATATAATTTTTATTAAAATATTTTTGCATGTTCAAACTGATTTTTTTCAAGAGAAATTTGAATTATTAAATGATCATATTTAATTTTTACTTGTTAAATATAAGGTTGTGTTTTTATTTTACATGCAACATTTTAGATCAGCTTTTAATAAGCTTCAGAGGCTGCTGGGGATTTTCAAAGGGAAGTTTAAGTTTGCTGTATGTAGCTATTTAGGGGCATATCTTTGTGTAAATGAGTACATGAGCAGACCAGTGTAGGATTTAATGAAACCCAGTTTCCTAGTGTGTGCTGGTGGTTCTTACACACAAATATAGAACATGCTCTAAACACGTTTTGATAAATGAGACACACAGTTTACACAGTTCAAGCCCTCATTTTTACAGCAACAGCTTATTTTTAAAGCTTTAAATTTATTTAATATAATTCAATCTCAAATTGTTTGTGAAAAAACAGTGTATTAATAAATAAATGTGTGGTTTCCATTTATGCTGTTCAATAAATGTAGCTTTTATTTTTCTCTGATGCCTTATCTTCTTTCTTCTTTTTAACACATTTTATTTTATTTATCTCTACAGCTGGTGGTTCTGATGCTGACTCAGGTAATAATATTCCACATTAAAATCATTTAATATGAATAATATTTCTAATTTTATAGTGAGTGTCCACTGTAACTCAGCTGTGATGTGACCTTATTGTGTCTGTTTCAGGAAGGGGATCTGACGGTTCATCTGACTCTGGTAATGTTTCTTCTGAATGAAAGTCTGGACCCACTTTATTTAATTTTTGTTTTTGATGGCAGTGCATTGTTTGTCATTGGTAAAAGTCAGTAGATTCTCAGAGAATGAACTGCCCTGTATATTTATCTTAACAAGTCAATACATATGCTGCTTTTCAGACTCCAGGACCAGTGGGTCACCAAGTGGTAGTGTGGTGAATGTTGAAGAGACCACCTCGATGCTGCGGGAAGCCTCCAGTGATCCTGATGGAAAGGCAAATGAGCCGACACTGCTAACTTCTACAGCCTAAATTCATGCAGGATGGATGATCGTAAGTAGTCTATAAATGTCAGCTTATGTGCTTGTGACATACAATAGAAATAGGTGAAACCATAAAACTGTTTCTGAAAGGGCAGGGTGGGCAGATTGGACAGGAATGTGGGAAAGTTTATACAACTTACTGGAAACCTCATATTTTCATAACTGATGTTTTATGCAATGAAAGAGCTACAGAAAAGCAGGACACAATGTAAAAAAACAAACATTTTCTTTTAATACAAAACTGGGTTTTTCAATTAATAAAACATATTGATCTTCAGTTAGTTAACTTGTACTTCAGACTGATATCTTGCTTTGGGTAGCTGCTTATTGAAATTTACATTTTTATATTATATTATATTATATTAAAAGTATATTGTATATAACTGAATGGAGTATCATGGGAAAATTAGTTTTAAGCAAGCAGGCTCAAACTTTTGACTAGTAGAGTATGACGTTCTTCTCTGGTTATGCATATTGGTTGGATAATTATAACATACGACATTGAGAATATATGATTTATAAGAGTATATGAATCCTTCAAAGGAGCCTATAAGGTTTTCATTTAAACGTTCTCTGTACATTTATGTTATTGCCACTCAGGAATGTGCTTACAGTGGTTTACAAGTGTTTATGACATACAAATGCATGTGCAACTTTTTCTTTCATGTGTGGTACAGTCATATGCAAAAGTTTGGGTGCCCCGGTTAAATTCCATGTTGTTGCTAATGTTCTGAGTGTAAATAAGTGACCCCATCCTCTAAAGAGACACACTTATGCACATTTTAAAGCACAATTAATTTAATATTTTTTAACTGAATTTATTGGGGGGAAAAACTTTGTGTGGTCTGTGCAAAAGTTATGTCACACTTTGTTTTATTTTATTTTTGGTAAACTCTTCAACTCTGTAAATCTATTGATTTTGTGCACTAAATTGTGCAGAAAGATGGCATATTTAACTGTTTCCTATAGATGGTTTACTTCTTTTCACTTAGAAAATGTTCAAATTTTGCATATGACTGTAGATTATGACCTCCGCAGACCACAACTTGATTTCCTTATGCGCTGTTGTTGTTATTATTTACTTGCAGTATGATAGTGCATATATATTAACAGCTTTATTTATTATATACACTGTGTATGTATATTGTTGCTGTTGGACCAAAACCTTTTATTTTCAAAATGGTAACTTTACAGGAGAAAGGAAGAACGTTCAATATAAGTGAAATATTTTAAAAACCTACATTTTGGACCATTTCTTTTGGTTTATTCATCTGAAAAGCTGATGTTCTCCAAAAACAGAAAAACATTAAAAATTGAGATACAAGATTTTGTTCTGACAGTGACAATATGCATCCTTTTAGTAGCTTTTTGTAGAACACTGGTCCTGTTATAGTTTACTCACTGTCCACTATATTAAAGACATCGTAGCTCCACTTTGTGATGTACAGTTAGACTCTGTAGTTTATCTGTCATCAGTTTGTGTTAGTAATCCTCTAGGCCTTCATCAGTGGTCAGTTTCTGACCACAGAGCTGCTCTTGCCTGGGTATTTTTTGGTAGATGGCCCACTCTCAACTCAAGCAGTGACACTGATATGCATAAAAACTCCAGTAACACTGCTGTGTCTGATACACTCATATCAGCTTCACACACTACCATGTCAGAGTCACTGCTGTACGGAGAATGAACCACCATCTAAATAATATCTGGACAACAGCGGTCCTGTGGTCAGAAACTGACCACTGATGAATGAGGTAGAGGGAGCTGATACACTGAACATCAACAAATGGACTACAGTCTAACAGTAACTGTACACCTACATAATGGAGCTATCCAAGAAATGTTTCTAATAAAGTGGCCAGTGAGTGGAAGTGCAAGGCAGGTGTTTCTAATAAAATGGCCAGTTAGTGGAAGTACAAGGCAGGTGTTTCTAAAAAAGTGGCCACTAAGTGGAAGCATAGGGTAGCTGTTTCTAATAGAGTGGCCAGTTAGTCAAAGCACAAGGTAGCCTGTGAGTGGTAGTACAGGGTTGGTGTTTCTGTTTTGGATGGCGATTGTATCAATGATTTAATCATTGTATTTCACAGGGAGATCCAGGGGAAGTGTGATTTTTTATATGATGTCAGACCGCAAGTTGTGATAATGCTGCAGAGCTTGTGGTCCATTGGAACTGAACTCCAGATCATCCAGGATTATACACCAGCACTTTCATTTACCGTACAGACTCTTTTCCATTCACTGACCAAGTCAGTACTTTCACATCACTCTGTTACCTTAACAGAAACCATCCACATTAAACTGCACCTCTACTCCTCTGTTAATGCTGAACTTAAAAAGCAGATGATACAAGTAGAAAGTGGGAGCATCAAATGCAGGTGAACATACGGTACTTTAAACATATAGATAATATGGGAGTTAAGCAGATCTTCTCTTAAGCAAAAGCTCTACAGGCTCTACAAATAAACATGCTTAATAAAAAAGCATTAATATTATAAGCCTCCCTTTCAAGCTTTTCCTTTATTAGCCCACATTTAGCACTATCTGGCTGCAGTGTACTGATTGTAATATGTTTTAAGAAGATACATAAATGGTTTTATGGAGCTTTTTTCTGTTATGGTTTTACTTTTGTAACTGATGTGTTTATTGTTTTTTTTTTTTTCTGTAATAGTGTAGCCTAATATACAAAGACGGAGTCAAACATTGTTGTGATTAAACTTAAAGTGAAGTCTTAGAGGGAGTAAAAATGTAAGCGCAAGCTTAATGTAAGCTGAAGCAAGTAATCTATTGTGCTATAAGATTAAAAATTTTCATTATTTCAGTAAAGTGGTTTAAAAAGTGCCTTGTAGTTTTTGTTGTATATTTTTGTATTCATATATCCAACATCTGTGTACTGTTTACATACAGTATGCATGCTTACAATTTGTATTTGCATTGTCAGATGTGGCCTAATGTCCTTGATTTCATTGTTTTTTCAGTCTGTCAGGGTCAGAGTTGACAGCTTTCTTTTTCACTCTCTTGTTCTCTAACTGGGGGTTAAAGATCAAAGTGAGTGTCATATCTTAGTTTTTCCTGCTATTGTCTTCTCTTGTTTGAGTATTTTCTTGGCCAGTCTTCAGCTCAGCCTCAACCTGGCGCTACACTGTCCACCCAGAAACAAGCGATGGCCTGGGGGTGTTTTCTGTTCACATATTCTGGAAAGTACCGGTGTTCAGCGCTCTGATTGGCTCTTCCAGTGCGGGAAGAGAGGACTCTTGCCAGCCAATCAGAGCCGTGTAAAGTTTAGTTTCTCTCTTAACGGACGAAGTACGCGTCTGAAGATTAAGAAAATCGACTTTTTTCAACAAAAAGATCTTGCAAAGTGATTTTACACCGGACTGAATCGCAGAGCGGGATGATGGGGGTGCCTGCGGCTCTCTGTGTGGCCTTACTGTGTGGATTTGTGGCTCCTTCTCTCGGAGGAGGTGAGTTGTTCTTTCGTTCAGTCGCGCTATTGTTGCTGCGCCATTGGCGAAATCGAAAGTAAAACTGTATCGCTAATAAAACCCTCCGCGCAACTTAACGCGGGGAGTAAAGCATAGTTAACATTAAAAACCGGTTATTACACGGTTTAAAATTAGTATTTCTCACTTATTCAGCCTGAATTCAGCATCCTAGCGCACGAGGCTGAACTCAGCTTCCGGTCCGCCAGCTTGTTGTTAGAATTTCCCCGTTCCACCTTAAACAGTGCAGCAGTTATTGTGACGCCCGAGGCGCCAGAACGTAGCTGCTGCAGCATTTAAGGTGGAACGGGGTAATTCGAACGACAAGCTGGCGGAGCGGAAGCCTCGTGTTAGCGCCGTTATGAACCGGGTTAAACATTAAAAAGGCCCGTTACAGTCAATCTGTTCATCTCTGCAGCTGTTCATCACAGCCACAGCTTCAGGCTTACTGTGTCCGGACTGAGGCGAGCGTGTCTGTCAGCTGGATAAGCCGTGTTTAAACTCGAGCTCTGCGCCTAGGAATGTGCGCCACAGCTGCAGATCATCACGGAAGTCCTCCATTTTCTTTCAGACTGTGGTCTCATGTTTTCCATTTTGTGTTTGTGGACATCTGTGTGTTGTTGATGCAGATCATACATCATTTGTGTCCGAGTGTGGATGGTTTGGATGAAGTCCGGTGTTTTTGTCCAAACTGAATAAAATGAAAACAGCATGTTGTTTATAAATGATAATGATTTCACGCGGAGCTGAGCTAATAACACTTTAAAAAACCCCCAAAAAACAGTGTCTCAGTCATCAGGCAGTGAATTCATAACCATTTCATGTAGGAACTTTCTGTGAGGGAGCTTTTAGAGGTGGACGTCTGGTTCCTATCACCACCACTGTGAACAGCGCGCTTCACACCAAACCGCTCTGAACCGCTCTGAACCCTGTCAGTGCTATGTCAGAGTGCTGTAAATGTGTCTGTAAATGTGTCTCATCTCTGTGTTTAATGCTCTGTGGGCTGGTTGGCTCTATTGATGAAGCTTCACTGAACCACAGTCAATAATATATGACTCATATATATTAATAATGCTCCCAGTCCACCTCCAGCTCACCTGCACACAGAGCTGAGACTGAGCACGTGTTCATATTGCACTGCAGTCCTAATGATCAGCACATTCCGTTTCATTTGACTCTATATGGGTTAATGTTGCTCTCACAGTCAGTGCTGAAACATGTTATTGTTCAGTTGTTGTGATTGATGCCTGTGATGGTCAATACAGACAGACAGAAGCTAAACGTATGGGGTATTTACAGCAGTGCAGGCTGGATCAGGTGGGATGTGACTGTAACAGGTGCTTTCGTCTAAAATGGGACTTGACAAATACGCAAAGATGTGCAGGATGTTCAGTTAAAGGCCTTTTTAACTGGAAATCGAATAATTAAAGGTGCTTTTTGGCTTCTGCACAGTCTAACCAGCAAAGTCATTGTCAAAAAAAGGTAACAGGAATGTGTTGATATTCCAGTCGGCTCCTCATGACGCTGCTAAATATATATATATATATATTTATATATATATATATATATAAAACACACAGTGTTTCTCCAGAGAATTCAAACAAGCCATGGATCGATGTGATTTGTACCACAGCTTTATTGAATCCCTAAGGAACAGCTTACAGAAAACCGAGGGAAACTGGTGCTCAGCTCTCACTGCTAGGCTGCTCTTTTTACTGCACGACTCACACAGCTAGTGCTGGACGACATGACCTCAAATCAATATCACGATTATTTGAATGTTTTACCTCGATTACGATTAATGAACGATTATTTTGTTTTTGTTTTTTGTTTTTTTGGCCCTCATAGTTCACTGACAAGGTTTGAACTGTAAATATGTTCTGCATATCTTCATGTAAATCGTCTCAACAGCCAGATCAGAATTCACTCGGCTTTTACGTCAATCCAACTCGACATTCGTCATAATTTCACGCTGCTGAGACCTAATAAACCTTTGGGGTGATATTCCTGTACGAACATTAGAAGACACTGTGACGCTGGTGAAGATGAAGCTGATCCTCCGGGGGCGACTGGTGTTCGTTGGCGGTCGTGATTGTTCACCTCTGGAAGAGCCGTGAAGCAGCGTGACGCTCTGTTCTTTTGCTCGTGTGGGTCAGTTTGGGAGCTGATCTGTTCAGACTGATGTCACATACAGATCACATTTAAAAGATATTGATAGTGGAATAATCTATCGATTACTGAAACAAATAATCACTTGTTCACATTATAAATCATTACATTACCAAATGACTCTTATGTAGCTATTGGCTCTTAAATTTCGTTTGAGGTTGATTTATTCAAAAATTGTTATGAACTTTCCTGCTAATACAAAAGATAAATAAAACTCCAATATCTTTTTCCTGTCATCTTTTTCCTGTTGTGCTCACGTCGCAGCTGTGGCAGCTGGGAAAGCTGTTCTTGACACCCTTTTCTTTAAATTGTTGACAGTAAATTCGACAGACACGTCTTCTTCAGTAGTTATGTACACCAAACTGCAGCGGCTGCGTGTGTGGAGACTTTATTAGAATCCACTGGGGCTGCTTTTTTAATACAGCCGGGTTTTTATACACATCACTGCTGATTGGGTAACAATCAGTGGGGGGGGGTTTCAGTATCTCAGGTCTCGTTCACAAGTGATGGGAAGAGGGATGGTGAGATCGGCCGCAGGCTGGCACAGGCAGCAGCAGTAATGCGGTCACTGTACCAGACTGTAGTGGTGAGGAGCCATAAGGCAAAGCTCTCTGTATACCAGTCAGTCTGCATCCCCACCCTCACCTGTGGTCATGAGCCATGGGTAATGACCGCAAGAATGAGATCACGACTACAAGCGGCGGAAATGAGCTTTCTTCACAGCGTGGGCCTGCACTCGGAGTAGAGCCGCTACTCCTCCTCACTGAGAGGAGCCAGTTGAGGTGGTTGGGCGTCTGATCAGGATGAGCCCTGGACGCCTCCCGGTGGGGGTGTACCAGGCACAGCCGACTGGGGCGAGACCCCGGGGTCGTCCTAGGACCCGCTGGAGGGATTATATCTCCAAGTTGGCCTAGGAGCGGCTTGGGGTCCCTAGGAATTAGCTGGTGGAAGTTGTGGGGGACAGGGTCGTCTGGGATTCTCCGCTCTCCCACCTGCTACCGCGACCCCATCTGGACTAAGCGGTTAAAGATGATGTTGATGATGATGATGCCGTGTTTTTGGCACTCTTGGAAAAAATAGGCATTTTCCACCTCCAAAATCTAAATTAAACTGGGGTCATAACCTAATCGAAAGATATTGAATGTCCAGCCTGCTGTCTGTGTAGGAGGCTCACTCACCGAGTGAAAGAATATAGAAGAAGTAGGAGCAAAAGAACTGCTAACAGCTGCACCACAGCTGGGCTCCTGCCGTGGTTAACATTCAGTACAGATTCATTCAAGGTAACTTTCTTAACGAATACACATCGGAGAGTCCGGCTGAGCCTGACGGACTCCAGCATCCCACCTGAGCGTGAAATCAGGATCGGACCCGTCAGAGGAGCTGATAACGCCAGATGAGAGCGAGTCACAATCGTGGAAAATACCCAGAAACAGGACGTTAAGCCATGGTGAATCAGATTCAGCAGAGGCTCCACGGCTGAACGGCATCAGCTGATTTGGTGCAGAACTAAAGAGAAGAGCCGTCGTCCTACAGAGAGCAGAGGATCATTAAATAACCAAAGCTTTCCCACTGATTTAATAACACCTGTGAATTCTGCCTTTTCTCCACCTCGTCTAATCTTCTCAACGGTCTTAAAAGAAAGAGGCTTAAAAGGGATCTTTGAAGTGATGCCAGAAGAACAGAAGAAACATTTTGGCTCCTTACAGAACCTTTCAGTGAAGAACCATGTTTGGAAATGAGATGTGAAAACGTGATGAAGGACCTCAGCATAATGTAAAGGCTCATAGAACTGTACATCTTGGCCAAGAACCATTTAAGAATGTTTATTACATTAAATACATAAATACAGATCAGATTAAATTAGGTTATCTTTACTGTTCACTGTAGTGGAAATACATCTTTGGCTT
>NW_023496001.1:182500-247500 GCF_904425465.1 Colossoma macropomum | reverse complement strand
CCGTTTCACATGAGTCTCCGATGTGGACTGAGTGAAGAATGAAGGGTTTCCGGCGTGATGGTCAGTCCTTAGTGATTTCCTGAGTGTCCATTGGTCAGTTTCACACAGAATGTAGACGGACACACCAATCCACCAGTTCCACACGGTGAGAGGCAGATGACGTGTATCTCAGCCCCTCTTCATAGGCTCATAACTCCGGATGTGAGTCTCGTATGATCTCGAGATAAGATGGAATGGAAAGGGCGACTCTACAGATTCAGGAAGTGTCTGAACTGGATTTCTGAGCTGGATCATCACAAAGATAAACAAACAGAGACAGAGAATCTGACGTGTGGGTGAGTTTGTGGAGCCCAGAGGGTTAAAAAAGATTGAAACTTATCAGTGACTACACACGGTGTAATACACATTACACAGTAAAGTTACCCTGAGTTTAAAATGGGTTATGAGGCTGAGTGGCTGTGAGGTTGTGAGGCTATGAGGCTGAGTGGCTGTGAGGTTGTGAGGCTATGAGGCTGAGTGGCTGTGAGGTTGTGAGGCTATGAGGCTGAGTGGCTGTGAGGTTGTGAGGCTGAGTGGCTGTGAGGTTGTGAGGCTGAGAGACTGTGAGGCTGCAAGGTTGTGAGGCTATGAGGCTGAGTGGCTGTGAGGTTGTGAGGCTATGAGGCTGAGTGGCTGTGAGGTTGTGAGGCTGTGAGGCTGAGAGGCTGTGAGGTTGTGAGGCTATGAGGCTGAGTGGCTGTGAGGCTATGAGGTTGTGAGGCTATGAGGTTGTGAGGCTGTGAGACTGTGAGGCTATGAGGTTGTGAGACTGTGAGGCTATGAGGTTGTGAGGCTGTGAGGTTGTGAGGCTGAGGTTGTGAGGCTGTGAGGTTGTGAGGCTATGAGGTTGTGAGGCTGTGAGGCTGTGAGGCTGTGAGGTTGTGAGGCTGTGAGGTTGTGAGGCTATGAGGCTGAGTGGTTGTGAGGCTATGAGGTTGTGAGGTTGTGAGGCTGTGAGGTTGTGAGGTTGTGAGGCTGTGAGGTTGTGAGGCTGTGAGGCTGTGAGGTTGTGAGGCTGTGAGGTTGTGAGGCTGTGAGGTTGTGAGGTTGTGAGGCTGTGAGGTTGTGAGGCTATGAGGTTGTGAGGCTGTGAGGTTGTGAGGCTGAGAGACTGTGAGGTTGTGAGGCTATGAGGCTGTGAGGCTGAGTGGCTGTGAGGTTGTGAGGCTGAGTGGCTGTGAGGCTATGAGGTTGTGAGGCTGTGAGGCTATGAGGTTGTGAGGTTGTGAGGCTGTGAGGTTGTGAGGCTGTGAGGTTGTGAGGCTGTGAGGCTGTGAGGTTGTGAGGTTGTGAGGCTGTGAGGTTGTGAGGCTGTGAGGCTGTGAGGCTATGAGGCTGTGAGGCTGTGAGGCTCAGCTGCTGATGATGACGTGCTCCGTCTCTTTCACTCATCAGGTTGTTATATTTGTATAAATATGTATTTTAATGGTAACCTGACCTCTGGAGTCTTTTTCTCCTGCTGTAGCTGTGAAAAGTCAAGGAGAGCGAGAGCAGCATGAACACTAAGGGGTTAATCTGCTCACTGATACTTCAGCTCTGTTTTAAAATATTACACATTTAATTCACATTATAATAAATCTAAATATTGTAGGGCTTCATTTTTTGATTTTTTTTACTTCTTTTTTTTCTTTTGCTTTTCTTTGCTGACCATCAGAGTCCGACTCTGTTTGTGTTGAAACATCAGCTTTTCATGATCCAATCAGAAACCGACATTTTCAGTTCTGTACTGGACAGGAAGTAGCTGTCGCTCCTCCTTTCTGTCTCTCTCCTTGTGCCTGTAAGGAGTGATTATAGAGGCTCTGAGTCTTCAGTGGTCTGTCTGATCTCAGAGGGACCAACGCGTGTCAGACTATTGATATTTTTCAGACAGGATTTGTTTTTCATGAGGAGGTGGACAATGAGATTTTACTCCAGGACGAGAAATCTCAGTATAAAGGACAGAGATTGGAGTGGCCACTCAGTTTACGCGCTGACTTCACTCCAGAGTAGAAAACAATTCAAAACATGTAATTCAGCCATCATTTCATTTACCCTGACCATCCATCTTCTCTTAGCTGAGAGCCGTGTGTCACTGGCTTTGTCATTAGTTGGGAATTCAAACCCAGCAGTCAGTGTCGCCACATAAAATCAGCCTTTTTCCTGTCATGTCTACATTTTGATGCCCAGCGCTGTAAACTTGAGGTAGGACAGTCCATATCGGCTTGATTTTAGCCTCAGAGAGCAGAAGAAAATTTCTCCTTTTCCACAGAATGTGAGAGCGTTCACAGGATTAATATACCTGAGATGATGACTGTGGATGGTTTCATAGGAGCTAAAAGCCACTGAAATGACTGGCACATTCAGATGGGATTAAAACCACTGAGAAACACCAGGGAAATTTACTGCAACTCCTTATGTAACAAAATCCCATCTGAATACGGCCTTAATCTCAATCGGCTGGAGAAAGTTTTTATTTAGCCACAGTTCGACGTCTTTAATGCAGTCAGAAAGGGTTTTAAAGACTTGTTACTCCCAGGATTCAGTAGTAGGAACGGTACGTCTGGGTGTCGTCTGCGTAACAGTGATAAGAAATGCCATATTTCTTGATAAACTGCACCAAGTGGAAGAATGAAGAGAATGTTTACTCCTCGCTTTAACATGCGCTTCGGGTGATCGGATCATGTTCAGACTTCACTTGACCGCATAAAAGGTGAGCTGTAAACATTCCCAGGACACTTTGTGATCACAAGTGTAAATGAAGTGCATTTTCATTGTCTGTGCACAAAAACATGAGCGAAAAGACGGAGGACACGCGAGGCTGAAGTTGTTCCCTAAACCAGGAGCTTTTTTATGTGGAAAAAGTAAAATCGGATTATAAACTGGAGCGTTTAGTGGAAATTATGAATGGAATCCGGCCAAAGTTTATCCAGACATGATCTGGACACAGAACATATGTCAATGTAGGACCAATAACTGGGTCACTAGTCAGAAACTTGGTACAAATGAACATGTCTGCAGCAGGCCTGGCGTCAGGGGCTTTGTCCTCGTTCCGTTGCTGTGGTCCAGATCAAAGCAGAAAATTAACTTTGAACTAAAAGATGTAAACAAAACTGTTCTCTGTTCTCTGCGGTCACTGATTTTATTGACATCTTGTTTTTTATATCTTGTAATATCAAAGCAATAAGCTGCAAGATTCCCTGTATTACTGTATTTTTGCATGATGCACTGCAGGGTCAAATCCCTGTAACACAGCCTTGAGTGCCTACCTGCTTTTATAAAACAGCACCTCAGTACATAATAGGTTTTATGTGTGCAGTCGAGTATATTATAATGGCTTTAAACAAGCCTCGGCCTCGTTTCAAAACCATGTTCAGATTCAGAGCTTTTGACAGAGTGATAAAAAACATGCACAGGTCAAAACAGCATCAGAAACCCGCCTTTTCCACAAACCAAAGACGTTCTGCAGAGAGGAGGTGACGGTTCGTTCTGGTCCTAACTAGTTGGTTGTTACTGCTCAATACATTATCTGTGCTGGATTATTTCTGAGCCCTGCACTAACATGGTGGTGGTGTGTTAGTGTGTGTTGCACTGGTGCGAGTGGATCAGACACAGCAGTGTCACTGCTGCACTGAAATATATATATATATATATATATATATATATATATATATATATATATATATATATATTTTAACAGAAAAAATAAATAATATATATATATATATGTATATATATATATATATATATATATATATATATATATATATATGAAAGTATATATCTTTCTGCATTGATGGTGTTTTCTCAGTGTGGGTGGTCCTTTTCTTCTTTAGCCTGGAGGACACAACATCCATTATTTCCATTAATAATCTGAGAGGTTGATTCATCAGACAACAGTACACGTTTTACTGAGCATCAGTCCATTTCAGATGAGCTCAAGCCCAGAGAAGTCGGCAGCGTTTCTACATGTTGTTGACAGATCGTTTCCGCTGTGCATAGTACACTTTTACTTTCGTTACATTCGTGATGCAGCAGTGAGCAGTTTTACTGGCAAAGTATTTATTGACAAAGTGTTCATAGTCAAAGTGTTCCTGATCCCATGTGGTCATATTTATTTCAGAAACATGTTTGTTTATGTTTGAGGGGTTGAAGGTCATTCAGTTGTGGTTTTTGGCTTTTTATGCACAGAGATTATTTCATTTTTCCTGGATCTTTTGATGCTATTATGCACTGTAGAGGATGAAATCCTTGAAAACGATTATTGAGGAACGCTGTTCTTAAACAGTTGGACTATTGCTGATACATTTTTTGGCAAAGTAGCAAACCTCAGCACTTCTTAGCTCATAAAGGACTCGGCCTTTCCTGGATGCTCCTTTTATACCCAAGCATGGTGACATCACCTCTTTTAAAGTGTCTTCTGAACGTTTAAAATATTCCTAGTCTTAAATTTCCCCATTCCTTTTTTTTTAAATGTGTTGCTAACATAAATGTCAGAATGAGAACATATTTACAAAAAGCAATAAAGTTGATACATTTAAATGTTACATCCTGTCTTTGAACTGCTTTTCTTTCAATACAGGTCAAAGTTGATGTGCAAATCACTGTTTTCTGTGTTTATTTTATTTTGTTGCGTTTCACATACTGTCCCAACTTTTTGGCCCTGGGTTTGTAATATAATAATAATGTCCAGTGTGATTTAGTTTAGTGTGATCCACTGTGTTTTTCTGTTCTACAGTGTGTTGTTAGTTTAACTCAAACCACACAAACTGACTCCTGTCACAGGTACATCAGTCTGAGGAGCCGTCGTGTCGGTTGTTTTGATGTTCAGTGTCTTTTAAACTTCTCCGACTCCAGTAACTGCTGCTCTGGTGTTTTCAGGTCCAGTAAGAAGACCGTGCCGGACGTGTACGTGGGTAACCTGGCTGTAGCCGACCTCGTTCATGTGACTGTAATGCCCTTCCTCATCCATCAGTGGGCGCGTGGGGGGCACTGGGTGTTCGGCAGCACTCTCTGCACCGTTATCACCTCCATGGACAACTGCAACCAAGTGGCCTGTGCCGCGGTAATGACCGCTATGAGCCTGGACAGGTGGGTCAGTTCACCCTGAGAGCAGATATTAGAGAACAGTTCTGTACTGTTTAATTTATGACATAAAATATGATGTTTTAAGTGATAAATGGACAGAACTTCAGAACGTCAACAGCACACGATAGAAATATAGAGATCCCCCTACTGAACTGGATCAAAGCACATTGGACTTTGAACTGACTTAGACTGTAGATTAAATCCTTTCACTGTATTTTATTAAACAGATTATTGAACTTTCCATTTTGTTTAAGTAGTAATGACTGTTTCGGTAGTGACGATATTTGTGAACATAACTCAAAAATGAAACATAGCTTCGAGCAGCTGTACACATAAAACCATCATATTTTTTGTTAAAACACAAAAATGCTGCTCACCATGTGGCCATGAGGGACAGGGATGCAGCCTCACTTCCTGTTCCTAAATGCAGGGGCGTGGCTACAATAAGGCTCCACCTACAGGCTAAACCTCTTTGTTTCAGTAGTGACATGAAAACGTGGGACAGCATTTTTTAATAACTTTTTAATGTAAAAAATAAACTCATGATAAATCAGAATATTTTAACTTGACTTTGAAAGGAAACCAACAATCTTAAAAACAGTGATATTTTGTTGTTGTGTTATTATATTATTAAGTGTGGATTTTGGGGTTAGGGTCTCGGTCAGCCACCTCCCAAAAGAAAGGACCCTATAAATGATGATTTTGTATGTAATTAGCTTATTACTGTCTTAACTAATGCCTTGGGTTTAAATAGATCAGAACACAATCATTGTAAATATCTAAGTTATGAATACAGATTTATTTGTAATATAATAGCAGTAGAAATAAATTTGTTATATTGCTCCACATAAATAAATAGAGGACCATGTTTATATTCTACACTTATGGTAAAAGTGTCATTTCAGTTCAGCTTTTTAATCATGTTTACACTGAGATGTACCACCATGAAGGCAGGAAGGGCGAAGCTTTACAGAGCAGTGTTTAATGTGGAAGTGCATTAATTCTCTTAAGATACTCATTTTCACTAGTTACCCTTCAGGCTAGCAGGATTATCTCGTCTCTGTATTTGATTGAATGTATTTGCTCTGGTTTAAATACGGGAAGGTTAAGCTGTAACAGACATGAGTTTGATGTATTCTTTACTGTGTAAGTTCCAGTGTTACAGTAACTCCTTCTGTGAAGATTCGAGCCTGAAGGCTTTTATTATTGGAGCGTTAGCCTGTTAGCCGGTGAGTCTTCTGCTGAGCTGCTCGAGAGCAGAATATAAACTGAGTCCAGGACAGAGAATATAAAGCGTGAACTAGTCAGAGTGTCAGAAATAACCAGGTATGTTCAACTGGCAGTTTGTCATCTTGATGGTTTAATGGGCTCAGATTTTAACAGTAACAGCCAGACTTTTTCACACAGTCGTAATGAAGCCGTGTTTAAATGTGATCTTACCTGCTTTCGTTTTCACTCAGCTGTTCTGAGAGCCGCACCCCCCTGAATGTCACATTAAAAAGACACTTAATGGGGCACAAAACGCTGGTTTTAAAATCAGGCACACTTTCTTTAGCGGTAATGAGGGGCACGTCTCCTCAGGGGCACAATCCAAGTGTTCAGCTGTGACGACAGACAACTTTAATTTACATTTTAGAATAACAGCAGCTTCAAATCTACTTTACAGACTCAAAATCCCCAAACGTTTATTCAGTCCTGTTAAAAGGAAGAGTGGAGTAACTCTGTTGAACATGCTGCTGTTGTTTTTTGAAACATGCTGCAGGCATCAAATTTGGAATGAGCTTATGTTTACAAAAACAAAGAACAAAAAAACATACAAAAAAACAAAAAACAACAAAGGTCATTAAGTAAAACATAAAACATAATGTTTTTGTATCATTTTCAGTTTAATACAGATCAAACAGAATTTACTAATCACTGCTGTCTGTTTTTATTAGCGTTTCACACACTGTCCCAACTTTTTTTGGAATTGGGTTTGTACATTCTTCAAGGTAGGCTTTTCATTCAAAATTTTAGTTTTGGCAGTAAATTCATGTACGAGCCACCAGCTGCACTGTTTATGTTTGTCTGAGAAAAAGACACCTTTAGATCAGAGAACAGTGAGGACACTGAGGACACTGAGGACACTGGTCATCCAAAAATATCCACACACTTCTAATTGGTGAATTCAGCTTCTTTCAGTTTCACCTGTCAGATAGAGGGGTTAAAGCCCCCCCAGCGTCGGGCTGAAGAGAGAGGAACTGATGATGTGGCAACAGCTGATTTTTAATGTAATGGCTTGAGTGTTTATCTCTGCGCTGAGAGAGAGAGAGAGAGAGACGGAGACAGAGAGAGAGGGGGGGGAAGGGGGAGAGAGAGACAGAGAGGGGGGGGGGAGAGGGGGGAGAGGGGGGGGAGGGAGAGACAGAGATAGAGAGAGAGATGGAGACAGAGAAAGACAGAGAGAGAGAGGGAGAGAGAGACAGAGAGAGAGAGGGAGAGAGAGAGACGGAGACAGAGAGAGAGAGAGAGAGAGGGGGAGAGAGGGGGGAGAGAGACAGAGAGAGACGGAGACGGAGAGAGAGGGGGGGAGAGAGAGAGGAGAGACAGAGAGAGGGAGAGAGAAACTTTATCTGTTTATGAGAAAAACACCTGTGTGGCAGTGAAATCTCTCAGTTTGCCAAACGAGGCCGACGCCGGTTCTTCCCCAGACGAGCAGAACTGAAAGGACATTTTTGGGGTTTTTGGCTTGAGGCCTGAACGAACCCAGGTAAGCGCTAAATCCTATCGAGGGAGATTCTCCTGGACTCAAACAGACTAAAGCGGTTCTGCCCTTTCCTCCGTGGTCTCAGCTGTTGAAAAAATACTTGTTTATTTGTTTATTTATTAATTTTCGTGTCGCAGTTCTGTATCGGTCTGCTCCAGTCCGCGTCTGCTGACCTTTCAGACGAGTGTGTCTCATGGAATTTCCTGTCAGGGGAGAAATTCAGCACAATCACAGGAAAATGAGGCCACCTGCATCATTTCTGCACAACCCACCACCACACAACACCTTCAGATACTCCACTAGATAAATTAGTCGCTCGTATTTTTGATTCTCTGAATCGTTCCTGCTTTATAGTCATTTTATAATGTGTTTTTTACATACTTGCGGTACTTTTATCATCTGTGTGGTTTTTATGTATTTATGTTCATTTAGTCCTTATTTGACTCTTTTAATCTGAATGTTAATTCTTTGAAAATGAATGTTTAAGTAGCTTTCGCAGTTATTATCTTACCTGTTGTCTCACTCATTCTGTCCTAGAAGCACAAGACTGTCTGAGTCGCACCTCCTGTAATAGTCGTCACACTCTGGACTCCAGATGAATCTGAGCTGTGTGTAAAATTAGGGTCACAGAGGGAGAAACGAATCTAGTTAATGTCCACTAATGCAGTGAAATGAGTGATTTGAGATGACGTCAGTCGACATGATCAGCGCTTTGATTGGTTCTTTCTTTCGTGAAACTTGCTTCACAAGAGACGCTTGAGATGATTAGGGCTGTTTCAAGTGAGCAGCGCGCTGCAGACGGCTCTTCTTCAGCCGCTAATAAACCATCCTCTGTACATCCAGACTCTCGGCTTTGGCCTTTAAATGCCACTGGACTTAAGCTGCTCAGACACGAGAGGGTCATCTGAGAGGAGCTTCTGCTTCAGACTTTAGAGTCGCAGCTTTATCACATCATTTTCTGTCACAGAACAGCGTTTATTTAGGATCTATAAAGTGATTGACAGGTCTGTGGATGAAATGGCAGACGGTCCAGTCTATGTAGAAGAGGACAGGGCAGTCAGGTGGTCTATAACGGCTCACCTGCACCTTTATTATTGGACTGAAAACAGCCTGAAATGAATGAAAGTGAATCGAGTGCTTTTCTGAATAAACAGTGAATAAACTGTGGCACAAGCAGTTTCGATAAATAATAATAATAATTATATTATTATTATTATTATATTATATCAATACAACCCCAATTCCAAAGAAGTTAGGACGCAGTGTAAAATGTAAATAAATGTAAATAAAAACAGAATGTGATGATTTGTAAATCTCATAAACCCGTATTTTATTCAGTGCAGAACACAGAACACATCTCAGATGTTGAAAGTGAGACATTTTACCATTTCATGAAAAACATTAACTCGTTTAGAACTTGATGGCAGCAGCACATCTCAGAAAAGTTGGGACAGGGCCGCGTCCACCGTTGTGTAGCATCCCCTCTTCTTTATCAACAGTCTGTGAACGTCTGGGAAGTGAGGAGATCAGCTGCTGGAGTTTAGGGAGAGGAATGTTGTCCCATTCTTGTCTGATGTAGGATTCTAGCTGCTCCACAGTCCTGGGTCTTCTTTGGGTCTTTGATGGATTTTTCATTTCATGATGCGCCAAAATTGGTGAAAGGTCTGGACTGCAGGCAGGTCAGCTGAGGTTTGGGTTATTAAGGTGCTGCGTGGTCTCATACGTTTGTTTGAGCTGACCTGGTCCTCACTGAAACAACGGGATCACTGGGTCCAGTGCAAATATACTGTCAGTGGTTACGGCCCATATTTGGTTTTCTGCTTCTCTTTCCGTTTGGTTGTGTGTTTCCAGGTGGGCGTTGCTCGTTGCCTTCCCCGGTGTGTGATTGGCTGTTTCAGTTGGCATCAGCTGTATAAGGTCTTTTCTACTCAGGGAGCTTTATTTTATTTGGTCCTGCACTGTTTAATCCACTGCCTGGTTACTCGTTAGCATGTAAAGAATTGTTTACTGTGATTTACTGGCCTTAGTGCACTCACGGACCTACAGGTACTGCAAGTTCACCAAGGGCTGCATCAGTAATTTAATCTGTTGATTCGCAAGGCAAGTCTAAAATTAGGGGCCTCGAGAATTAATAAAATAATCCAGGAATAACAGAATAAAAACAGAAGAATAAACATGGATACGAGCAGCAGAAACGGTTCGACAAACCCGTTTGTTTATTGTCATATTTCACTTGTGGAACTTGTGGAAAATGGAGACCACCAAACCTACATGAATCTAATCGGGGTCTCCTTCTCAATCGCCCAGTAAACCATTCTCTCGTCCACTAATGCGTGAAATGAGTCCTGAGATGACGTCGGCCGACATGATCAGCGCTTTGATTGATTCTTTCACTCTTCTCGCTCAGAAAAGGTTCACAAATGTGCACAGTGTCATCACAGCGACAGCCAACACTGGAAACAGCATGTTTGGAGCATCGATAGACTCTTTTCACAAGAAACAGATTTACGTAAAACTCCACAGTGGATCTTTTACACTTACAGTAATATTCTCTGAAACAATGCAGTAGATCACGCGTTTCTCAATATGCCTTAAAGTTTTTATGTTTTCACTAACTTCACGTAGGAGGGGTGTCCAGATACTTTCGGACATGCGTGTATTCCATAACGAGCAACTACTGTGAAGTATTTGTTCATTATTTTGCCCTGTTTTGTAAATAACAGTATGTCACACAGTGCCAGAGGCCACGCCAGTGTGTGCAGTGTGTAACAGGGCCTGCTGGGGGGTTTAAGCTTGTAAGCTAAACTAGCCTCGTAGCTCCAGAGCAAAACTAAAGAAGTAAACTTCAAACATCTATAGAGGGAAATCTGTGTGAAGTAGATTTTTACTGAACTCTTCCGTGGCGCCGCTGTAGGTATCTGGCTCTGGTCCATCCTTTCCGTCTGATGAGCCTGCGGACGAGGTCCAGGACGATCCGCATCAATCTGTTTGTGTGGGTGACGTCCGTCATCATGGTGCTGCCGGCCTGGCTCCACTCCAAAGTGATCCGCTTCAGAGACGGGCTGGAGAGCTGCTCCCTCAACCTGGTGTCCCCCAGAGAGGTGCTGTGGTAAGAGGCTGAGTCCATCCTCCAGTGCAGAGCTGAGAACCTGAGGTGCAGATTTAGCTGCGTCTGTCTGTTACAGTGTTCATTTCATGATGAATGAACCAAAAGAAACGGCCTGAAATGACTGATTACACGACCTGTGTGGTCAGAAACTGGCTACTGATGAAATTATGCTTTAACAGATAGCAGATGGTCACAGACTCAGACTTTACTGAACTGAAAATAAAATTAGAGCTTGGTCATTCTGAGATCCATGTTGCTTTTCTACATGATGGACAGGTTGTGTCGCACTGTGTGTGTGTGTGTGTGTGTGTGTGTGTGTGTGTGTGTGTGTGTGTGCAGGTACACACTCTACCAGACTGTGACGTCCTTCTTCCTCCCTCTGCCCCTCATCCTCACCTGCTACATCCTCATCCTCTGTTACACTTGGAGAATGTACCGCAAGAACAAGCAGGCTCGCAGGTGCGTTACCTTCACTACAGGTGTGTGTGTTGTTTCCATGCTGGCTGAGGAGTTTGACACCGTACGGTCTGAGGGTGATTCTCCCCACATGGCTCAGAGGCTTCCATCACAGATACGAGGCCCACCAGGCTGATTGGGATCTTCCCCAGCAGCTAAGGACTCTTTGCGGGCGATGAGGCCCACCAGGCCGGCGGTTTGGCATACATTACATCCAGAGTTGGAAAAGTACTTTTAAAAAGTAGTAAATATCCGTAATGTATTCAGTAATGAATCCCATCATGGTACATATCATATTCAGAATACATTTACACCCTAAAACAGCTGTGCTGAATCATCATTTGTTCATTTTTAATTATTTTTGTATGTGAGGAAAATGAATAATACAGATCAACATGAGTGGAGTAGAATCAGGAATAGACCAGTGTTCAGGTTTTTTAAACCAGCTCTCTTTATTGTGTTTAAGTCAACATATTTGTGTAGATCAGGGAGTCCAGTCTGATCTGACTGTGGGTTTTAGAGACCAACTTATTAACCCTTTGAAATCTCAGGATTATTACATACTAAGACTTATTATTCAGTAACTACAGGGAATTCAGTACAAACTAACGGAGCTATTCTTAGGTTATAGAAGTGTGTAATAACACTTTGGGGCCGCCGACAGGGCCTGGGCTCGGTAAGGGGTTAAACAAGTGGACACGCTGGCAGAGATGATTCAGTCTATGCTTAATTGGTTGTTCAGTGTGAATGTGATGGTTTTAAATTAATAGAAACAGGCCCACCTTCAAAAGGATATGAGAAGATTAAAAAACGTTTTTAATGACTGGATGTATTCTATTTTTTTTTTTTTAAAGTAACTGTTCTGAATGCGGTCAGACAGCCTGGCTATGATGCTCCCGGCCTGAGAGAGACCTTCTCCCTCAGCTCAGCTCTGTGTCTGGGCCAGATCGGTGACTCTGTACTGTAGTCTGAGTTTCTCTGCCAGCTGGGGAACTTTGAGTGAATTGGGTTGGTTTTTGTTTATTGTTGATTGTGTGATTTGTTTCTATTGTAAAGTGTCCTGGGGTTTGTGAAACGCGCTGCAGGTGTGTTGTATTCACTGCAGGTGCATTACCTTCACTGCTGATGTGTTACTCCCACTGCAGGTGTGTTACTGTCACTACAGAACTGCAGGGGTCGTACTGTAAATAATATCTGTCGTCTTACTGTCACGACAAGTGTGTTACCTTCTCTGCAGGTGTGTTACTGCTATTGCAGTCGCATTACCTCCACTGAAGGTGTGTTTGTGCATTTCAAGTGTGTTACCTTCACTGCAGGTGCCTTTTCTTCATCCCAGGTACAGTATATTACCATCATTTCAGGGGCATTATCCTCTCTGCAGGGGCAGTACCTTCATTTAGGGGCATTATATTTAATGCCAATGTGTTACTGTCCCTGTAGGTGATTTACCTCCACTGGAGGCGACACACACGGCTCAATGTCACCAATCACTGTTACACAGGCAGCCCCTGAGGACGAACTGGACCCTGAATCCACTCATTTAAAATGGATTCTTAACAAGCTGCTCATGGGGTTTTGCTAGAGGTGGGAGTTGGTAATACATATGGATGATTAGCAAGAAATACAAGAAATACAAGAAAATCTGACATTCACATTCGCTTATCAAGTGAAATAAGTAGATTTCATTAAACATAGTTCTTTTTTTCATTTTTGTTCAATATGTCTCTATCAGATTATTTCCTGCCCTGAAATCTGATTAATGAATGTGTTTCTCATTATGTCTGTGTGCTTTAATAAAGGGAAGTTATTATTCTAATAAAACTGGGCTTTTATACACACTGTTCTCCAGAAGAGGGTTCAGAGGGAACTAAAGAGCTCCTAATAACTGAGAAATGTGCTTTGGAGAAAAATATTTAATTTGTGTTTTAATACCTTTTTGAAGGTTATAGGTCAGATCTCTCTCATATGTTCATAGCTTTTTGCTTATCTTTACCAAAAGTGCCAATAATTTTGAAAGAAAATGTAAACACACTGTGATGAGGTAGAATAACTCAGACGCTCACGGATAAAAAGATAAAGTGAGGCTTTAATGTTAGAAACACAGTCCAAAAATGTGGTCAGAGAACAGGCAAAGGTCAAATCCAGAAATGACGACAGACACAAAAACACAAACATAACCTGGCAACCAGAGTCCGAGGGGCAAAGTGAAAAAGGGAAAAAGTCAAAATACCAAAATGTAGTCAGAACCAGAAGAATGACAAAAAGCAGATGAAGAACATTCAGGAGCTCGAAGAACAAGGAGCAACTCCTCGCAATGAACTGACCGACAGGCTGGGCTCTATACTAACACTAATCATACGAGAACAGGGCTAACAGAGAGCAGTGATTGGAGCGAGATGGAGGGCTGAAGATCACATGAACCCCCGGGGGGGATTCTGGGAAATGGAGTCCTTAGAGACCTCTGACCCCGAAGGATGCGTGACACACACTAGCGTACTGTACAGATCAAAAGTTAGAAATCACTTTGTCATATAAACTAATATTTTGTTATCTATAGAAATATTGCTATTATGGCATCACAAAAAACTATAAAACATTATGTTTTATACTGAATATTAATTTT
Organism: Colossoma macropomum; assembly: GCF_904425465.1. Classification (NCBI taxonomy): domain Eukaryota; kingdom Metazoa; phylum Chordata; class Actinopteri; order Characiformes; family Serrasalmidae; genus Colossoma; species Colossoma macropomum. The sequence continues at coordinate 233,463 of NW_023496001.1, read as the reverse complement.
ATTATGACTACTTTCTCAATGTTTATTTTATTATAACTTCACTAAGAGGTATTCTTTTATTAGAACTATTTTGAATATTAATATTATGTTTTTTTCTGGATAATAATATTTGTTATGGGTATAATTGGGTATAACGTCATTATGGGTATTTTTATTAGAACTATTCTTTCTGAATATTAATGTTATTATAACTTTATTCTAGATATTTTATTTTGATGTTCTGGATTTTAATTTTATGATGACATAATTGTGGATTTTATTTTATTGTAATTGTATTTTAAACGTTAAAGTTAATCTATTATATCTTATCAGTTATAACTGCTCTGGAATTGTAGTATATATTATGAATAATTTTATTGCAGCTTTATTCTGGATATTAATTTAATCAGAGCTTCATTTTTGACACTGAGCTTTGTTCAACTGTCTCAGTCACCTGTGAAGTTGTAGCATCATGTTTTGATAATTTTCTGTATTAGTTTTATGTATTTATTTTGTCTGTGATCATTTGAACCGTAGTCGATTCGCACGGCTGAGCGTGTGTGAAGGTCCCGATTCACTGTTCTCTGTTGTTTTTCAGGTACAGCACCAGCGTGCCCCGTCAGCGCGTGGTCCGACTCACCAAGATGGTTTTGGTGCTGGTGGCCGTGTTTTTGGTCAGCGTGGCGCCGTATAACATCCTGCAGCTGGTCAACCTCCAGGTGCCGCGGCCCTCGCTGGCCTATCACACCTGCTACTACCTGAGCGTGTGTCTGAGTTACGCCTCCAGCAGCATCAACCCCTTCATCTACATCTCCCTCAGCGGACACTTCCGCCACCGCCTGGTCTGCCGCGACGCCCCGAGTGTGCCCAGCGGCGGAGAGCAGAAGGCCGAGACACGGGTCAGCTTTGACTGAAGGGCTGCGGTCATTCGTGATCTTTCATGAGTCACAGCTTTTCTTTAGTCACAGCTCTGTGTCCCAGTTGGTGGTGTTGGAGGGGTTAAATTGGACTGGAATGCACAGCTGTTGTTTACAGTTTAGTGTTTGATCGCCCACTTTATGATTTTACACATTTAATCACATTTTCACAGTGGACTGAGAATGGAGAGCTCCATATATGTTAGCAGCCATGGAGGAACTCGATTGGCTCTCCTTCCTCCTGAATTCCAATTGAGTCTCTGCCTTTTGAGGTGAAACACTGGAGCACAGTTTCAATACTGAACCCACCAGCTGTCCGTCACACTGAACGCCCGACTGAAAGGCTCCATCCTTTATGAAATGTCACACTGTTGTTTTGAAATAAGCGTCTCTGTGTATTGAACTCTTTCAGAAGGTCAGACAGCCTGAGTCACCTGTCAACACGGAGAAGAGCAGAGAATACAGAGTAAAGCAGAGACTCTCACTGGCCGCTTTGTTACGTACACCCACCTTATATCTGCACTCGATGTCCATTTTATCAGCTCCACATACCAACACTGTGCGAAGGTCCACCGGTCATTCATTTCATTTCCAGTCTAAAGGGCCGTAAAGTGCAAGCGATTTATGTTCAGGAGAGGAGATCAGACATTAGATATGAGACTCGCATAAGGAAGGAGGAAGTGTAACTATGTAAGTAAGGAAATTTTAATTATAGAGCAAATTTGAAACCTTTATAATAAAACACAAAAAGGAATTTACACCTTCTGATCATAACCGGCACTTTAACAGCAGCTGAACGCTAATCAATAATGAGATTTTTAGGGCGTATCTAATGTCACTCAGATCATTCCAAAGTCTTGGTGCAGCAAACGCACGACCCCCTTTTAGTTTAAGACGAGATTGTGGAACAGTTAAAAATGATTGGGATGCTGACCTTAATGACCTTGAGGGCGCTTACATACAAAGCATGTCCACAGCATATGCAGGTTCCTGACCATTCAAGGCTTTAAAAAGCATTATTGCCATTGTAAATTGGATTCTGTACTGGGAGCCACTGGAAGGTGGAAGGTGGAAGAAAAAGAGGTGTAAAAACAGGAGTTTCCAAAAAACAGATTAAAAGATACAGAACAAATTGGGCTTCTAACGACTGCGCAAGACCTAGTAGAGCACCAAACTGACACCATCAGGAAAACAGGACTTTTATCTTTGAGAGATGTGAGAACATCAAGCTCCACTCTTGCTTCAGATCTGAAACAGTCCAGAATATTCTGGATTATAATCCAGGTATTTCTGTCCATCCTTACTCTGTGAGAGGTTAACTCAACACCACAGCCTGAATGATGTTAGAGAGAAAAGAAAATGAACAGAAGTTGTGAAGATTTGGAAATCAAACAAATAACCTGCTGATGTTCTCAGAACAACAGACTGTCCACCCCAGAGTCCAGACCTCAGCATCACTGAACGTGTTTGGATTATTTTAGAAAATGATTGTAAGACTGAACTTTGGAGGTGTGAAAAACATCCCTGCAGATGTTCTTTGAAAGACTGAAAATACGACTCCTGAAAAGCAGCTTTAATAAAGACAAAGTAAATATAAAAAATATTCTATATCCAGTTGTTGAGGGTTCAGTGGAATTTTATATTAAATATGTTTTCTGTTTTTCCTGATGCTGAAAAATGAATAACTTGCACTTAAAGGCGCAGTATATACATTTCTTATTATTGAAATTTGAACTCAGCAAAGCAAACACACCCCTCCCTTCAGTGCTCCTTCAGAAGCTCCGCCCCCAAATTCATGGACGAGCATTGCCAAGGCGACCGACACTGGACTGGCAAACTTGTTTTTATAAATCTCTCTGGCTGTAAAACTCTTTGCAAATGTTGTGCGACAAATACCGTTTCAGCGCAGGAGTGAACAACCACACAGCGAGTAGTGTAGCTAACGTTAGCCTGGCTGTGGGTTAGCAGACTGTCGCTACAGTTGCTGCTACAAAGCTAACCAGCTACTATCGCAAACATTAGCAAACAGGACAAAACGATACCAACCTGGTTCTGCGAAACAGCAAAAATAAGTTGATGTTGCCCAGAAACGGAGCAGCCTCCTCATCCCTTTTCATGCCTTTAACTCTCTAAAGTTAGCCTCACGTTCCACCTTAAATGGTGCAGCTGTTACTTTCCTGCGCACGAATGTTCCCTGTTGCTGATTGGCCGGAATAGTGCTGTGGGGCTTTTCTTAGGTTATAGAAGTGTGTAATAAAACTCACCATGGCTTGTTAAGAGGTTAACGAGTAGCCTAAATAAAGTAGGATGATCACTCAATCATATATATATATATATATATATGCGTAAAGTCAGGTAGGTCACAGAGACGGAGCCTTCAGTCCGACGGCCACAGCTGCCCAGCAAAACACCAAAAATAACTGTCCTGTGGTTTTAATTCCTGCTCTGTGTTTAAATGGTGGATTTTACACAGTTATAGGCTTTCAATGTTGTGTCAACAGTTTAGGGAAGTCCTGTTCCAGCTGTCCCCTGTGGAGTCCATAAAGACTGGTTTGGTGTGGTGGAGGTGGTCTGCTCAGAGTGCTGACCTCAACCTTACTGAGCACCTTCGGTTTGAAGTGGAATGTTGAATTAAAGCCAGTCTTTCTCATCCAGCGTCAGTGTCTGACCTCAAACACACTGAATTCACTGAATGGCCTTTCTGGAAGAGAGGAGCCCAAATCCATTCCACACTAATGTCTTTTCAGCAAGCTTATATAGGGCTGATGGTCAGATGTGTCCCAATTCAGGGGCTGCATCCTTCGAAGGACGCGGTCTAAGAGGGCTGTGTAGATTCGCGAAGGCTGAACCAAACTAACACAGTTATTCCTGTTTGCATCACAGCACCGCTGTTTCCCCCTCACTGCTGCATCACAAACGCTGCTCCTTCTTCTGGAGTTCTTTAAAGACGAAGCCACAAACTCTGATTTTAGTTTTTTATTTTTTCATTCATTAGAGCTGGAGATGCCCTGCAGGTGGCATCTGCGCTGGAGCGTGACGCATCTTAGACTGACGAGGCTTTTTTAACGTGTCTATCGTTTGCTGTTCAACTCAGTTCAAACCCAGTACTTGCATTGAAAGCGTCTCCTCAGCCGCCGTTCGCTCCTCTGCTGACGCCGCCATGTTCTCGAGTCCTCGCCTCACCTCGGGATATGTTGGCTGGTGAAGGATCCACCCGTTGAATCGGTTTGGTTCGTTGCCGTGGAAAAGGAGGACACAATTCTTGGCCGCATATGAAGGAGCCTTCGAAATGGGACAGTCTAATCACACAGCTGTGACACAATCGGCCTTCAAATGCAGCCTCTGAAGGACGCAGCGCCCAAATTGGGACACAGCTTCTGTCATATTATCAGCATTTATTACTGTCACCTCAATAAGTGTCGTTATATTGACCTCAGCAGTTGCTGAATGCACAAAAGACTGTGATGTTTATTGAAGTAAGTGTTTGTAAATGTTTGTGTCCACTCACTGGCCACTTCATTAAGTCCAGCTCGTTGTTTCTGCACTCACTGTCCACTTTATCAGCTCCACTGACCATAGTTTCACAGTGTTCAATCCACTCTTACCAGCGCAACACACACTAACACACTAATAACCCATACGGAAAAAATATACAGACGTGTATTTTTATATGTTTGAAATAAATGTCAGACACACTGCAGTCGATGCTGAAATACACTCAAACACTGTATTTCAGAATATTTTGCCATAATAACCAAATATACTATAAAACGTGTGTGGAAATTTTACACACAGACAAAAATAACTGTATGTAAATGTGTTTATCAAATCCGTCTGAAAATGTGTGAAAATATCCAGAATCCTGTCTGATGCTCTTCACTGTCTGATACCTTTAGAAATGAATTTGTGTTCCAGTATCTTCATTTTAAATCTGATCAAATGATCCTTTAACAGGACAGAAGCGAGTGTTGTGGGTATTGATACTCTGTGAAAATGCAGTTATGATCTGATATCTTGTTTATGTGAAATACATTGTGTGTGAGAGTCTGACTGCAGACGTACATGGTTAATGTAAAGTACAGTGCAGATCACAGAAGAACGTTTAGTTACATCTGGAACCTTCATTACACTCAACTGAACACAGATAATAACTAATACTGATAAATCCATTTTAAACGTATATTTAAAAAGAGAAATCAAATGTATATGCATATTTGATTTTTCCTTTCTTTGTAGCTTCATAAACTCCAGCCAGGCCAGAACTGACTCTGTGAAATGCTCAGGTGTAAATAAGCAAACAGGGTTTTATCATTTGTCATGGTGTCTTGGCGCCCTCTGCTGTTTAAGAGCTGTTATAACACAGATGTTCACAACTGTACATTATTTTGGTAGCAGGTCATTTGGGAAGGTATTAAATATTGCTGTGCTTTTGTGTTTTAATCATTATTTCAGCTTATAAATGATACAGTAGCAGTCAAAAGTTTGAAACACCTGTTTATATACATTTTTTTCTTTGTTTTTACTATTTACCACATTTTAAAATGATAGTTGGAGATCAAACTATAAAATAACATGTGGAATCATGCACTGACCAAAAAAGTAGGGGATGCATGATGATAAGAGCCACACTGGTATTATGGCAGATGTTTAGATATGACAGATGTTTCTGATTGATGCCTGATGAAGTTCTGATTGTGTGCTGGAGGAGCAGAATGTTTAAGGCTGCTGTGATCATTTGACTCATTTTATTAGAGCTGCAACCTTATAGAATAAATGATATATTTCTCTGTAACGCTGATCCAGGTGGCTTTAGCCCCATTTTCACCATTCTGTAAATGTTCATGTTTCTGTATCGGCCCGTAATTCCAACATCAGCGCATCCCTAAAAGAATAATGAACAAAGCCAAAACGTTTTTTCCACTTCAGATTCTCCTCTTTTCATAGATGCAGCTTTACGCTGTCTTGGTTTTCACTGGAGCAGCTTCATGAGGAGCCGTCTGAGATGCTTCTCCAGCAGGATTTAAAGACCACGCAGGCTGAAAAACACTTGTTGGGGCATTTAAATAATAGTTTTTGGAAATAAATTCATACACTGAGCACCAACTTCACTATTTAGACAAATTCCAGATATTTCAGCTGAAGCCCGGAGAACAAAATATAAATTATAAAGTTCATTTTTGTCTAAATTGAGTTTTTCACATGTTCACTGTGGCTACACTGTCCGGCTACACTGACCTGCTGGGACAGTTTATCACAGTCGCTGTTTCTGTCTGAATAAAGAAGAACTTAAACTAATGATTCATAAAACTGACCTCTGCACTGGACAGAATGTTTAGCACTGATCTTTATATTTAATCTGCAGTGATTTTTTGAAAAGAAAAAGATGTTTTGTCCTAAAATAAGAAATAAATGTGATAAAAATAAATAAATACTAAAAATAAATGCTATAAAATGTCATGGAAACATTAAATGTAGCTGTCTGGTAACGTCCACACTCTGTTACACTAACTTTATGTTTTAAAATAAATCACAAGGATAAACTGTTTGTGTTGCTTCTTTTTATGTTCTGTCGGAGAGAACCTTATAACTCCAAGCAGGTTCTCAGGATTAGAAGGTTCTATCTGCATTTGACCTGTTCCAGAACACTCATTTACAGATTTGACAGGATTTTGATGTTTTACATTTAGAATAAATTTAGGGTGTCTGTCTTTGTCACGTGTTACAGAGACGTGTTCACAGATCAGTTCTGCTGTTTGGAGTGAAAAATCTTTAAAGCTCAACATCTCAGAACCGCTCAGAACACAGACAGAACCTTATGATTCCAAGAGGACGGAATTTTGGTGCAGTGGATTCCAAAATCAACTGGACTGGACTGATGGCGAATGATGATCTGCCTTCTAATGAGCAGCATTGAGAGTCCAGCTGATCATCTTATTTCTTCCTGATTATTATTATTAAATTTTCAGTGCTACTGAGATGCAGAGTGAGAGCTTCTGTATTCTGCACACGTTGTTCTCTTGTCTTTTGAGATTTTCTGTGTGATATTCAGTTTCTCAGTTCTTTTATTCTTACACTGTCCAAAAGTTTGTGGACGCCTTTGGAAATGTTCTCACTGTCACTTTTCATTCAAAGATAGAAAAAAAAATCACTGAAAGGTTTTGTTCACAGCTGTTTGTTAATCCTTAGGATATTATTCAGTTTCAGAACTTCATGCAGGGGATGGAAACTTAAGTGCTCGTACTTTGTGATTATTCTGGAAAATTTGTGCTTGAAAATATTTGGAATTTAATACTTGTACTTTAACTTACTGTATTTCCAAGAGGAAAAATACTGCTTACATTTTCATTTAAACTTTGAAAACTTGTTTTAAAATTTTAAGATTTTTCTCTTAACATTTAATTACATGTTTATTATCCAACTTCTTATCACTGTACAAATAAACTGTTATCATTCATCTTTATGCAAGAACCAGCACTGCTGAGTCGCCACACCGCATACAGAAAGTAGGCTTTGACGCAGAACCTGTAACCCGAGTGATGAGCGCCGACATCACAGGAGGAAAAACGGGGCTGGGCAATATTATAATGTACATCATTATTGTGATAAATGATGTCACAATACAATTCACTATGCTTTTGTGAGCCCATCATGCACATCGTCAGTACTTGTAGACACTGACCGCCTGCATGTGTCATTATAAAGGAGCAGTTTGTCCTGTTTAAGTTGGTTTAATGTAACTCAGTATAATTGAATAAAAATCACTGTGTTCATTACAGACTCTTCTCTGCTCAGATGTCTAAATAAATATTGTGACATAATGTGTTCTAAAAAAAAGAATTGCTTCCAGAAGTCAACACAGGTTCTTCACAACCAGTTTCTGAAAGAACGCTCCGCAGGGAACCGCATACCATGAACGTATGGAGTGGCACGCTGCCGGTTACGGTGGACAAAGAGACACAAACCCTGGACTGTTCATGACTGTAACTGTGTTATCTGGTCAGATGAGTCTGGTTTCTGCCTGTGTGTGAATGATGCTCGGCGTCATGTTCATCATAGACCTCAGGAAGCCTTCAGTGAGGTGTAATTCAACCCGGAGGCTCTGTGATGTTCTGGGGGTGATTAATTATGTTGAAATGGGTCGTTTGGTTGAGGTGACAGTAAAATTGAACCTCAGTGACGACATTGAGCTGCTGGACAACCAGGTTTTGCCTTGTGCTTGTGTAGCGTTTACACACTCAGGCACATTTCAGTCACGTTTCAATTTATCAACTTATATTTCTTACAACCCTAAAAGTTGGGATGCTGTTCAAAATGTGAATAAAAACAAAATGCAATGATATGCAAATCATTTAAACCCAATATTTCATTGAAAATAGTACAAAGACAGCATATCAAATGTTGAAACTGAGAAATTTTATTGTTTTTGAAAAATATTTGACCATTTTAAATTTGATGCCAACAACACGTTCCAAAAAAGTTGAGACGGGGCAACAAAAGGCTGATAAAGTTGTGTAATGCTTAAAAAAATCGCAACAGGTCAGTTACATGATTCAGTATAAAGAGCATCTCAGAGAGGCGGAGTCTTTCAGAAGTAAAGATGAGGAGGGGTTCACCACTCTGTGAAAGACTGCACCATCAAATAGTGCAGCAATTCAAGAAAAATGTTTCTCAATGTAAAATAGCAAAGAACTTGTGCTTTTCATCACCTACGGTACATAATATCATTAAAAGACTCAGAGAATCTGGAGAAATCTCTGTATGTAAGGGTCAAGGCCAAAAACCAGTATTTGCTGGCTGTGATCTTTGGGCCCTCAGGCAGCACTGCATTAAAAACAGACATGATTCTGTAGAGGAAATCACTGCATGGGCTCAGAAACACTTCTGAAAACACTGTCTGTGAACACAGTTCATCACTGCATCCACAAATGATAATTAAAACTCTAAAACATAAAGAAGAAACCAAATATAAACAGGATCCAGAAACGCTGCCACCTTCTCTGGGCCTGAGCTCACTTAAAATGGACTGAGGGGAAGTGGAAAAGTGTCCTGTGGTCCAACGAATCAACATTTGAAATTCTTTTTGGAAATCATGGACACTGTGTCCTCTGGGATAAAGACCACTCAGCTTGTTATCAGTGCACAGTATTCATGATGGTGTAGGGGGCATTAGTGCACATGGCATGGGTGACGTGCTCATCTGTGAAGGCACCATTAATGCTGAATGATATATACATGTTTTGGCAACATATGCTGCCATCCAGACGACGTCTTTTTCAGGGAAGGTGAAGTATATTTAAAAGGAACATTTTTATAGAAGAAAGTAAAACACTCTTTCAGCATTAGTGGGGTCTGGAGCTCTCTGTGTGCTCTGTGTTTGCAGGGGTTAGGAATGTAAATTAAGGGGCCCTCCTGGTTCAAGTAGGAAGTAGGACTCTCACTTTCTCCCTTCTTCTCTTAGTTCCAAATAGATGAGATCATTTTAAAAAGGACCATTTGTTCTGTCTTCTGTTTCAACAACAAGTCCAATATATAAGCAGCTGGAATATTCTGTTCGAGAGGGGGCATTTAGAATTGGCACAGATCCTCTCTCAGGTACTTTATAGTACTTGATATGATACTGTTTTACTTTGTAATAAACATTTTACTAGCAACACAGTGTCAAAGGAGTTGTCCTTCACATCATCTTCACATCATCGCTACTTAATAAACAACAAAGGCCTTGATTATTTCAGCAAGACGATGTAAAACCACATTCTGCATTATTACAGCTTCATGGCTCTGTATTAAAAGAGTCCGGGTGCTAAACTGACCTGTCTGCAGTCCAGACCTGTCACCACTGATAACATTTGGTGCATTATGAAGTAAAAAAATACAACAAATGAGACTCTGAACTGATGAGCAGCTGAAATCCTGCATCAAACAAGAACAGAAAACATTTCACTTTCTAAACTACAGCAGCGTCGCCTCAGTTCACAAACACAGAGTGCTGTTAAAGAAGAGGTGATGAAGCACAGCGGTAAACAGGCCCCCGTCCCAACTTTTTTGGAACGTGTTGTTGGCATCAATAACATTTCTCAGTTTCAGCATTTGATATGTTGTCTTTGTCCCAACTTTTTTGGAAATGGCGTTGTATTATGTCTAATTATTATTTTGCACCACACATTCCTTTATGGCCTGACCCCAGACCGGGTCACAACACTCTGTACATGTTGAGTATCAAGAGGGGATACAATGCTTAAGAGCTCCACTACAGGTCTGACACCACTTGAAAACATGGGGAACACGTTATTTAAATGTTCCCCTGTAAAAGTTCAGTCGATCTTTAACGAACATCCAACGAAATATATTAAACACAACTGAACTTGAAGTTGTGTGTGAAACACTGTTAAATGTGTATCCAACACTGAACCCAACGCTGATCCTAACCTCAACGCAAAACCTACTCCTCCAGTTTTTAGCCCAGTGTGTCCTGAATTTCAGTTTCTTCTGGCCAGGAATTTTCATATCAGTGCATCACTACTTTCCACCTACTTAGTCTTTAATATGTTAAATTGGTGCAAATCGACAATAAAAATATCACTACTGTGGGAACAAAACCTCGTATCAAAACGGTGAAGAAAAAAAAACTACTTTACCTTTAATGTGAGTCAGAGGAACCAGACTTTTTCATTTTGGGCCGTTTCGTTTGGTCCATTCATCGTGAAATTTACACACAACGTAAAAAGCATTACGTATTTTAAAATGACGTCAAAAACTAAAAACAACCAAAATGGAGATCCGAGGTTTTGTTCCGACAGCAGTGATTTGCTCATTTGTGCTGAAAACATTTTAAAATGCAGGTTTCTGATGGGCAGTGTGTGTTTTACTGTATCAGTGTTTATTAGTTCTGGATCTGCTTTGTAAACTGTGTGTGTCGGCGTGTCTGTGAAAGCAGCTTCAGTAGTGCAGATTACTGTCGGACTGGTCTCCTCTCACAAATAAAGCTCCTAAACGGCTCTCAGCGCCGACGCACCTTAAACTTTGACCTTTCTTCACACAAACCTAATGGTTCTTCACAGAACCTTCCAGTGAACCAAACGCTCTTCTGTGGCATTGCTCCACAGAACCCTCTCTCTCCCTCTGTCTCTCTCTCTCCGTCTCTCTCTCTCTCTCTCGGCCTTTATTCTGAGCAGTGTGTGGGGGCCTTTGGGGGGCTTTATGTCTGGTGTGTATGCGCTGCCGTACTGTCCTGCTGACCGTGGGACCACCACCCTGACGGTCAGATGGACAGTAATCTGCAGACCAGTCCTTAAAACCAGATCAATAACCAGACCAGACAGAGACAGTCTGACCTGCTGCCTGCAGGCGTGACTGGGTCTCTCTGTCTCTCTCTCTCTCTCTCTCTCTCTCTCTCTCTCTCTCTCTCTCTCTTGCTCTCTCTCTCTCTCTATTTCTCATACACACATTTTGTCTCTCCTCTTTGTGTCTTTCTGTCCCTCTCCATCCCTCACTCTCTTCCCCCTCTTTCTCTGTCTCTCTCTCCACTCTTTTTTCCCTTTGCTTTCTTTCTCTCTCCCTCTTGCTTTGTTTCTCTTTTTTTTCTATCTTTCATTCCTCTCACCCCCCCTCTCTCTGTCCCCCCCCTCTCTCTCTCTCTCTCTCTCTCTCTCTCTCTCTCTGTCTGTCCCTCTCTCTCTCTCTCTCTCTCTCTCTCTCTCTCTCTCTCTCTCTCTCTCTCTCTCTCTCTCTCTCTCTCTCTCTCTCTCTCTCTCTGTCTGTCTGTCCCTCTCTCTCTATCTCTCGCTTTGTTTCTCTTTTCTCTCTCTCTCTGCCTGAAGCAGTACTGTGATACACTAACTGGTCAATATTAGTTTATTAATCTGTTTTCTCAGTATTTCAGTATTTCAGTATTTCAGTACCACAGTTCTGAAAGCCGTTTGCTGTATCACTGATGACGATCAGCAGTGAACAGTCAGAGATGGACATTCGGTGAATTTATTAAAACATTTCATTTTGTTCTTATCTTGATTGACAGTAAACGGCTGCTCTGCGTCAGACGGGCGAGAGACGGCTGTACTGACCTGACCTTGCTCAACCTTGTTTGTGACTAAAATCCGTGACCTCTGTGACCTTTTTAGTGCCGCCTCAAAGGTCCATCACCCTTCCGAAAACAAGAGACCAGGACAGATTTCCTTTCTGAATTTCAGCGATAAATCAGATGTGCCCAGTTATTATTCCAAATACAGTCAGTCTGAGGTCTGAAGTTTGATTTCTAAAGTTCTCGCGTCTTCAACGCTGAAGACTCGTCTGTTTACAGCAGTGAGCGCTGAGTGCAGCGTTGAGTGCAGCGCTGAGTGCAGCGCTGAGTGCAGCGCTGAGTGCAGCGCTGAGTGAAATGTATTATACTGCCCTGTGTTGAACAGCAGTATTGTAGCAGTGTCTGAGCTCAGGACTTTCTCTCTAACAAAGCCCTTCTGTAAGTCGCTCTGGATAACAGCGTCTGCTAAATGCTGTGAATGTAAATGTAGGTAAGTGTACAGCCCACCAATGAGCATCAGGCAAAAATCATCAAAAATCCTCACACAGCAGCCTCAACAGCTGCGCTGAGAGTCAGTAACTCAGCCCGAACTGCCTGTGTGGTTTCTGACAGGTGGTGATGTCAGAACTGCTGTTCTGGATTTGCACAACAAATTCATAATTGGGCTGAACCTTAATTTCATTTTGTGGGTGGGGCTGCGACAAAGTTCTGACCAGCACTATCAGGTACCTGCTGACCTCAGAACAGAGAAAAACTCTTAACTGAGGAATAAAACTCAGAACTCGTAACAGAAAACAAACCTCCACTAATAAACTGCTGTAACTGTTCACTCTTAAAGGGGGTTCTTCACGCAACTCAGAGTCCTTTTCATGCCTAAAAGGTTCTTTTCATGGTGAAATGGTTCTTCAGACTGATGGAGAATGAGCTGTATATGGTTCTATATGTATAGAACCTTTTTGACTGGTCCTGTGCAGCACCAGAAAGGGTTCTGCTGCTGTTATGATGTCAGGTTTAACTGTAGTTATTGTATGTATGCCATGTTGTCATGTGGTTAGTTTCATGATTTGAATAAGTTATGATTATATGTTTGCAGTCCAAATGCAGCAGCGGTGATTCATTTTTTTGACAAGCTTTCATCTTAACCTGAACACTCCTCAGAGCTGTGGTTATGGTTACACTGGAATTTCAGTATTTTATTGAATATATATTTAGTATATTTGACAAGTGTCTGACACTGAATCGCTGTTATCTACAGAAAAGTCAAAGGAATGTCACTAAAATGCTAAAAACATTCGTACTTTCCACTTTGGAGGCAGAATTTTGTCCATTTTTGTAGAAAAAAAATCTCATAACCACCTAATCAAGTTTATTTGAAATTACTCAACAGCGCAACATGGTTTGAGGCAGTTATGTGATGTTTTGGTCATGCTGTTTACACAGTGGGGCATAAGCTGCCTGTACTTGTTAGCCACTTTGATTACATTTGGGGTTAACAGGCCAAACTACTCTGCTGAGCTGTTGTGCGCTCGGTAGTCCATGTTTACAGTCACCAGCAGATGGCGCTCAGTGACAGCGTCCCTCATCACAGCCAAAGAGAGTCCGACTGCTGCAGTTCATCAGCTGATGCTCCACAGCAGCCTTTCCAAAAGTAAATAGACGGTCCTGCGGGATACGAACCAATCAAATCAAGAGCAGCAAACAGGACAGAAAAGTCAATCAAAGTAAAGTGTCTCCTAAATTACCCACCCAGTGAGAAATCGTCATAGTGACCCATCACCGCGCCCACTGTGACCAGTAGCAGGGTTTCCCATCCGGCAGCTGGGGGTGGGGGAGTGGGGGGGTCCATGAGACTGTTTGAAATGTCACTACTGAATTAGTAATATGCAAATGTGGAACACCTGATGTCAAATAAGGTAACGAACACATCCTCGACAGAACAACTTACACAGACATTTTTTGCACATTTTTGTGCAGAATTTCTATTGTTTTGCTCTGTTTAACCCTGGTGTGGCGTTCAGGTCTGAGGGACTTGTTTTCAATGTTTAATAAAAGAAAAGTGATGATATTTATCATCATTTCAGCCTCAGATTCTTGTCCTTTGCTCATTTTCTGTGAAGAACATATAAAATAACCCATTTTCAGTGTCTTCACTCCGTTCGCCCCCCACACATTTATATTACACATGTGGTGGTGGGTGGAATAAAAACCCGCGGGGAGTAAAAGTGTGGAAGTGCTGCGTCCTTCACTCTGTTCTCCTCCTGTATCACCTGCTGGTAGTGTGTGTGTGTGTGTGTGTGTGTGTGTGTGTGTGTGTGTGTGTGTTTGTGTGTGTGTGAGGGTGGATAACATGGACAGGCTGCTGACTGGCTACAGCTGCTAAAGGAGAACCCTACGCTGGACGCTTGTGATATTTTAAACATCCAGTATTTTTACACACATTGTTATAATGCGGTGGGTCACCAGACCACTGAGTAACAAACACATCAACACCACAGTTAATTTATTGGAAAAATGGAACATAAAATATAAAAAGGCCTCATTTTATGTTTTTAGATGTTGAATTTGGCAAATAAACAGTAATTATGCATTAAATGCGCTCTGTTCTCTACAGACGCTGTGTACATAAAAGTAAAAGCAATATTACATAAAATAATAAAATAAAGCACAAATGCCAAAAAACAAATGTTTCCAGTCAATAATGATAATAATTCATACAGTAATTACTGTGATAAGCAGTGTAACCATGTGACACTTTGATACAGATTACAGTTAATTGGCTTATTAAATATCCTTTAATGCAAAACTTCTTAATGATCTTAACTCTGTAATGTGTTTAGGTTTGTATTTAAAATATAAAGCCAGCTAAAGACATTTCTAAACTGAAGATTCAAACCTGGCCACAAAATCGTTTCATTAAAACCACTTTAACTTTGAATATTAAGTGGTTCTAAAGCAAATAATTCAGGTGGGGAATCTCAGCTGTTTATAGATACAGAATTTTTATTTATTTATTTTATTAATATTCAAGTGCATTGAAGTACACAGTCATCACTGAGACTGGATGCTTTACAGTGTTCCATTATTAAAATGCAAAAGTTTGGGCGCCCCAGTCAAGTGACATGTTTAGTTGATTTTCTGAGTGTGAATAAGTTAGCACATCCTCTACAGAGACACACGTCTGTACATTTTAATGGAACTACTGTTTATTTGCCAAATTCAGATTTTATGATTTATGTATGATTTTTTTCCCCCAATATGTTACACTCAGGATATTAACTTGTGTTCTTATTTAACATATTAACCATCTTTCACTTTGAAAACCAACAAAACGTGTCATTTGACCACAAGTGTTCAAACTTTACACATCACTGTAGGTTCACTTTAGATGTTTTTTAGATTAGGGGTGTGTAAAATTCAGTGTCCAGTATACTGGACATGTGTAATGAGGCCCATAACATCTGGAATATTTTAAATATATTTATTAGTAAACATATTTATTATCACCACTGTAACATTAGACAAAGTGAACTGTGAACATGTTCTGTGTTGACTGTGTGCAAAAAACCCTAAAATCATACAAAATGATCTGATCTTCAAGTCTTAATAAGAAATAAAGTTCTTCATTAATTATTGAATAAAAACACATCAATCAAGATCACTGAGGCTGTTTACAGGCCAAATCAACAAGCAGGTGATTGGATCACGTTCAGATTCCACTTGACTGAATGAAAGGCCAGGTGTAAAAACACCCCCTGTGCGTTGTGATTGGTTTACGATCACTTAAATCACACTCAGAGTTGTGCAGTGAAACATCGTCACCATGTTCAACACAGGTGAACATGGAATGAGCCTTTCCCAGCAGCTGAGAGGATAAAGGGAAACGCAGGATGATGAATGTGCAAGTCTGGAGTCCCGAATCCAAATGGAAACGATGTGTTGATGTGCTTTGAAAATTCTGAGGGACACATTTCAGTGAAAAGTGTAAATGAAATCCAGAGAAAGGATCCAAACACTGTCTGAGCCTGAAACTCATGCAGATGCAAGGTGAAAAAAAGCTCATTGTTTTGAAGGTAAAATAACCTCCAGCAGCTAAAAAAAACAGTAGAATTTAGCTGCCCTCAGGTCATTTACATTTACAGTATTCGGTAGATGCTCTTATCCAGAGCGACTTACAATCTGATCATCTTACACAGGTAGGCGAAGGCGGTGTTAGGAGTCTTACCCAAGCACTCTTATTGGTATAGTGCAGGGTGTTTGCCCAGGCGGGGCACTGAACCCCAGTCTACAGCGTAGAAGGCAGAGGTGTTACCCACTACAGTACACCAACCAGTTCAGTTTGATCTGCCCTGCAAATCATACACAGATTTTTTTTATAGATAAAAAGCTCTTCAGAGCAGAACTACTAGGGTTCCAGCCAAGGCGCTTGTTCAGGAGGGAGGTTACCATGGAGAGAACCACTGCTGTCCAAAAGAAACACTATCCTCATAGAACAAATGAGCCAAAATGGTTCTTTGGATGTGCAGAAGTACCATGTTACCTTACAGGCCTTTTAATGAGCGGTTCTTTAGAGCAGTGGTTCTCAAACCAGCCTTCAGGAACCCTCTGAGGGCCCAAATATGTGCTGTAGTCTAACTAGCTACACAAGGAGAGAGCAGACATGAGGGCCACTGCTTTGAAGAGCTGATTATGTAAATGAGATTTATGGATGCAAAATAAATTGTCAAAGTTTGTAGAACCTCATTTAGTGTAAAGCAGTGGTTCTCAAAGTGGTCCTCAGGGACCTCCAGATGGTCCAAACCCTCAACACAGGGATAGACTTTTAAATTGACTCGGAACCTTTACTGACTCGAGACTTACGACTCGTCAAACTTCAGTCTGAGAACAAAGAAATAGTAAATAAATAAACCTTTTATTCTCAGCCAAATCTGTGTGACTGTAACTCTGTTCTCCTGCAGCTCACAGCAGCGACAGGTCTGGTACGGTTTCAAGAACCAAGGCTTTCATCACTGAAGAACCCTCAGTCTGCCTTTCATCACTGAAGAACCTTCATTTCTTCAGATAAAATGAAGCACTATATGTAATTAATGAACTCTGAAATGTCCAGGGCCCACCAGCTGGCCCAAAGTGTTATTACACATTTATAACCTAAGAAGAGCTCAGCCAGTTTACATTGTAGTCCATGTAGTTATAGAAAAAAGAGAGAGAGAGAGAGAGAGAGAGAGAGAGAGAGAGAAAGAAAGACAAAATGAGAAAGAGACATAAAGAGATAGAATAAGAGAGAGAGCGACAAAGAGAGACAAATAGAGGCTTACTGATGGACTGTTATTGCTACAAAGAGAAAGACTGAGAGAGAGGAGAGAGAGAGAGAGAGAGAGAGAGAAAACGAAAGCTCTGACAACTTCTGTGCTAATTTGAAGAGGCTTTCGCTTCGTGTGGCCTCCACTCACACACCACCGATCCAACATGACACGCGAGAGCACGAAATAAAGTCTGATTTAATTAATCTCTCTCTCCCTCTCTCTCCCCTCTCCCTCTCTCTCCCTCTCCAGCCGTGGGGCTGTTAGTCTGGGTGTTGATGATGTTCTCCGTTTGGATGTGTGAACTCACAACCAGCGGAACATTTCCTCCCACCATCACTGCTCTCTCTCAGAGCCGCTCTGGTTAGGCGGGTTCTGTTACTGCCAGGCTGAGGAGAAACGCCACTCAGCTCAGCTGGTACAAACTGGCTGCACTGAGACAACCAACCAAACCAGCTGTTCAACTAAGAAACTTAAATATACGTCAAATTATCATGGAATTTCTGTCTTTATTTTAAATTAGGGGATGATGTCCTGTCTGAACACTGTTAGATTCCTCTGGTACCCCAGTCCCACATTCTCTCCTCAGTCCATATACAGTGGCTGCACTGCAAAAATGGCCATTTTGCATTGTTTTCATGATGTCACCAGCTCATTTGCATACACCCACCTACTCAGCCTATAGCAGTTTAACCCACTGATACACACTGAAAGTAACAGTGTCCACTTCTGACGCCAAACTGCTTCAGTGAGGAAAATTCATTTTTCCATCGTATAATCTCTTTAAATAAATTCGATTTCATGTGTAGGTATCAGAGCTCATATATGCTGATTATGAGTGAATAAGTGTGGCATAATTAACCCTTTAAATGATCAGAGCCCTCCAGAGGCCCCAAAGTGTTATTACACATGTCTATAACCCAAGAATAGCTCAGCCAGTTTGCACTGGAGTCCCTGTAGTCAGCAATAAGCCGTAGTGTGTAATAAGCCTGGGATTTTAAGTGGGTTAAATTAAGTTTATGTTATGAACTTTTTTGGTCCTACAAAGGAAATTGGTCATTTTGCTGCCTAACTATCCCCAATCTGGAAGCAGCACAGCGCCACTGCCTGGGGCAACGGGAGGTTAAAGGCCTTGTCCAAGGGCACAGCCAGGTACACCTAGCAAGTCATGGGAAAAGCACAGGATAGGAACTAAACAGACATTGGTTCCCATGCTGAATGATGCTGATGTACTAAGAGGTTCCGCTATAAACTATAAACTCCAGAAGTTTTTGGACCCGACACTCACAGCAGTGTTGGGTACTTTTACTTCCACTTGAGTCATTATTTTATTGCATTAAGAACACTTTTACGTCTGTATGGTACACGAGTTTCCACCCACATCAGCTGCCAACTACCAGCAGGTTCTCATTCTTCCAAGAATTAGCTAGAACATGTTGAAATAGAAAAGAATGAAAGTCACCCTGTAAGGTCTCCATTTTTCATTAACCAACCTGTGGAAACTGTTTTCTTTCCTTCCTGATCACCTTCCCTCCTTCAGCCTCTTTCTTTCTTCCCTTAACCTCAGCCACCAGTTCTGGCACTCGTCTTTAAGTTTCCTCAAGATTAAATGTGGTGATATCCTGAAAGATGATGTCAGGTCAGCATAAGCAAAAGCAGACGTTATAAAACTCTTGTTTGGAAAAAGGTTATGAAGGTGAAGTAGCACTTCATACACAGTCATTCAGATTCTCAGGTATTCATATAAATTATTCAGTAACTACTATAAATTACTCAGTAGCGTAATTTAAATTATGCAGATTCTACTACGAATTATTTAGTAATTAATATCAATGATCCAGTAACTACTAATTACTTTAAATTATTCTTTGAATTATACTGTGGAATTATTGATCATTCAGTAAATACTATGAATTATTCAGCACCATGATTGTATTATTCAATAACTACCATGAATGATTCAGTGACCACTTCACATTATGCATCAACTACAGTGAATTATTCGATAACTTGAATTATTCATTGTGAGCTATTAATTATTCAATAACTAATACTACTAGTTAAACAATAACTATTCATATTAGTTGATACTGATAGTAATCTGAGTAATATGCAGTTATGAGAGTGAGGAGGTGAAGTGTGGTCACACATGCAGACCCTTTTAAGGAGATGAATGATGGGCCAATAATAATAATAATAATAATAATAATAATAATAATAATAATAATAATAGTGAGATGGATGCTGAGTCCCGCTGGTCGCCTCCTGCTTTTCAGAGTTATGATTATGTGGATGAACTAATGTTGGGATTTGTGCAGAAATGGCTGGTTCTGAACATGCTGGGGTCACACGCCGCTCTGCCCGTCTCCTGCTGCTCTCGCTGTGGGCAGCAAAGCTGCGCTTGTTGGAAATAACTCTGTGCGACGTTTTGCTGGGCCGTGTTTCATTATGTGCTGCAGACGATGGAGAAAACGGCGAAGGCGATGTTATTATTTGATTGTGTGAACGCTTGGTGAGCACTGCGCACTCCCTGCTTCCACTAAGCAGACACATGCTCCGCCGGCTTGTGCTGAATATTCACTCTCCGCAGCTCCAGATGGATCAACACATGCTGAAAATACGACAGGCTCTACACGCTTTTACATCTGACCCCAATCTATCACTCCAGCTCCACTGTACGGACCCCCACCACCCCGTCCAGCTAAGACATGTCATCCAGCGGCCGTTTCTGCAGCGACTCACACTAAAAATATCCGTCTGAGCGAAGAATCGGCTTCAGGATTGGTTAAATAAACTGACTTTACTCTGGCTTTTCTGTTTCCCTTATTGTGGCCCAACACAATGGATAAACGCTTTGTCCTTGGCATTTCCAGAACATCTTTTTCAGGACTGCTGTCATTCAACCAGCTGCTGTTGGCTAATTGTGTTTGTTCACACTTAAACTGAGCTGCAGCCTGTTGTGCTGTGTTTTAGTGAGAAAAGAGACATAAAAGATCAGGATGTAGTCCATCGTAGTGGCACCTTCACAGTCTAGATAAAATGGTCCCACAACCCATATAAACAACGTTCACCCAGATGTTTTACTGCACTGCAGCACTGGTTGCCGTTTCCTGCCACTGATTACACTGTAAAAACTACACTTGTTTGAATATTAAATAGGGCCCTTAAAGGGGCCTCAAAAGCCTTCGCATGCAGTGAGGTTACTAGATGAACCCTTGATAGTCTACAAGCTGGTGGAGGAACCTTTAACTACCTGAAGCACTTTTGGAGGTTCCTTGAGGACCATTTAGTCCTGAAATGGGTTATTTTGAGAACCAAAGTCCTCTTTCTTTCTAGCAGGCTCCTTGAGTAACCGAGGGGTACCCCACATCCATGACATGCATGACTGAACTGGAATTTGCATGCCTGAATTTTAAATTTCTTGTGTTGCCTTTCTGGGATCATGTGAATGCTGATACTGGAATATCTGAAACAACTAAACCACTGCTTTTCCAATATATAATGGATGAATTTAAATCCAAAACAAACTAAATTAAACCAAATAAATAAAACTAAATAATAAATCCATGATAGACAGGCAGACAGGGGAGAGGTACAATTAGAAAATTAGGTCTTCATTCATTCAAAAGCATAAATCACACAATCCATTGCTGTAATTTTCACACAGCGGAGAAAATTTCTTGCAAAGATATTTAAGCTCAACACATGTGACCATCAAGCACTGCAGGACACGATTCTGCACCTCTATGTGACCAAATTATAAACACTTCTCAACGTTTTTTTGAAATATAATATCATCTATCAAGATATTTAAATTGAAAATGATTCATTTTAGAGAATTATAGAGAAGTAAACCATACGTCAATATTCTACCATATTCAGTGTTACGACCCCACGTTTTGTCTAGGGCGCCGTGGGATCAGTAACATGGTGCGCTATGATATCTAGTACCACACTGGAAGAACCAAACTGTGGACGACTCCAAAGAAAAGAACAAAACACCGCACCACGCTTACCTACTGAAACAAAAGGTACTTAGCAAACCTACTAAAGGAAACCAAAGCTAACTGCTCTCCACTCACCTGCCCAGTGATCAGAAGTACCTCTGACCGAGGGAACCAGACAGAGTGGACTTCAACATGGTGTGAAGGTAAAAGCACCATCTAACCTGTTTGACACCCCAAGTGGTACAAATCAAACAATTGCTTGTAAAACTGCTGAAGAAGTTCAAAAAGAGAAAGTTTTACAGAAAACAAAAACACAAACTAACACAGCACACATGATCAGTCCTCTCTCCAGACATCAGCTAGGCCTCTGATTGGTCAGTGGTCCTCCTCACATGACTGATGGCAAAGCAGGTACACCCGTGAAGGGAGAGAGAGAGAGAGAGAGAGAGAGAGAGAGAGAGAGAGAGAGAGAGACACAAAAAACCCAAAACACATGCTGATACATAACAATCAGCATCAGTGAAGTAATGACATAAATATATATTTTCAGGTTCTATCAAAATAATATTTGATTCTCAATAAACAAAATAAGCCCCCAAAAACTGTAAACAAAAGAATTTATAGCAGTTTCAGACAAAAACATCCAGTATTTTAAGAGTGGGTATATGTACACATAGCACAAGCCCCTCCCCCTCCCCCTCCCCGCCCACTGGTTTTGATCACTGACAGCAGTTTCTGTAAAAACAGTAAAGAGAGATGATCTCGAGACCGAGAGGCTCTCCATACATTCGTTTTTTTATTTTTTGATATTGTATTGAAATCGTTACCACCTTTTTGATGACAACACAACTCTGTCAAGCCCTGTTGCCGTGTGAACGTCATCTTCAGCTTTGGGGGTAAAAAACAGGACAGGAGCCCCCCGTGCTGCGCGTGAATAGAGCCGATTTAATGTTTTTGGAATATTTACACGCGTGCAGATGGGGTCACATTAACATGCATGTGTTTGAAACAATAAACCTCCATCATTGTTTCTCCATTCTTCATTAATGCTGTAATTCACTGCCTCTCATGACTGACTGCCAAGTTTTGTGAACATCAAAGCTCTTTTTTTAATCGCCCCTCCTCCTCCACCCAGCCGAAAAAACCCATTAAATTAACATGCATATTGAATCTTGTGCCCAATAAGTTGCTTAATGAATTGCGAGAGGCGCTGATGGAGCCTGTGCACTAATGCTGTGTGTGTGTGTCTGTGCGTGTGTGTGTATGTGTGTGTGTGTGTGTGTGTGTGTGTGTGTGTGTGTGACACTGCTTAATAAGCTGGTCTACTTTGATGTGGGGGGGTGAGAGGTGGCCTTTTCTGTGCTTCACTTGTGGCATGTCATCCTGTCCATTATTTTGTCCTTTTACCTGCTCAGAAGTCGTACAATTGAAGCCTGAACTCGACTCGTACTCATGATTTTGAGACCTAAACCAGGGCCTAACTGGTTTTGCTGAACTGGAAACCTGAACCTGATGGTACAGCTGTGGAACAGCTGCATCTGCAGTTAACGTCAGCCAGTCCTCCTCCTATCATAGTTCAATAAATAGGTAGATAGATAAATAGATCTTTATTGTCATTGTTTAAAAACAATGAAAAACCATTTAGCAGCTCTAGAATTTACAGCAAGGACATAAATAAATAAAGAAAACCGTGCAGCAGGAGGTCAGCAGGCTCTCTATTGCTGACCAATAGAAGTTGCTCAAATCAAATCTACTGTGGAAAACAATTACTCATTAGAAAAGAAACCTGAGGGATTCTTGAGTGGCTCAGAATTTGGCAGTTCATTCCTCAGAGATGCCGTAGCTGCCCGCGGTCAGTTCATTAGAACATAATTGGCCTCGCTCTCTATGGGTCACTCAGTGTGATGCTAGCCAAAGTGGATGTTTGTTAGCAGCAGAATTGTCAGTTTGAGTTCTCCTCCAAGCGTGTTGAGCCGTCCAATGATGTTGCATTCTGTTGCTGTCCAAAGAAAAACATGTATCTCAATTTTTTTTCTCCATAATTTTATGCGACTGTCCTTTAAGCTGTCCTTTACACTGAGTGAACAGTGGAAACGCAACAAAATAAACTCTCTTTGCATTAACTTACACTAAAAGTTAAGAAGGTTTGGCCGTCTCCTGTGAAGTTACCAATTTGGGGATATTTGTTGTTTTTGGACAGTGAAGATTTGTGGCAGGTTGAAAACATGCACTGACACCTTGCACGTTTCAGAAACACCAGCTTGTTAGTTGCACGTGTGACAGTTAATTTGGGAGGAAAATTGGTCGAAATATCGTCCCAAATCTGGCTTAGAACCTGATATTTTGTGTTTTGTCTGGAGTGTTTTTTCTTGTTGTACTTAAATACAACATAGTCAGGCAGCTGAAGACTGAACTAGAGCAGGTCTGGAAACTCTATTGTCACAATGACAGACAGATAAATAGAGTCTGTATTGATCCTGTGTGAATCACTGCAGCAACAACAGTACTGTACAAATCACACCTACTGAGAATAACTTTATTGGACCACAAGATGCTCATAAATATTTCGTTTTTCAGCTTTTAATACAGAACAGAGAACATGCAGACCTGGTAGAGAACCAGGATGTTTGTGTCTGTCATTAACTGTCCGTTTAGATAGCAGAATAAGAGAAAACGTGTCCATTACTCTGGGGTAAGTGAGTTTTTAGCATGTATATATATACATACTGCACTCTAAACAGCTGCTGATCCATCCAGGTACGACACATGCGATCGCCCTCTTGACCTTGAGATGAATGATCTTCCAAACCAGTTCCTGCTCCACATTACCATCTAAATGGGTCTGACAGAAGGTTAGGGCAGATTATTTGATGTTTAAATGCAAACACAGATCAAAGCGGCACGTCCGACGAGGGCTAAATTTACAGTAGCCGGTCTTCAGTTGGTGATTTCAGGGTAGCACTGAATCGGTGTTATCTGTGTTCTTTGTGAGTGTGGGAGAGAGATAGAGAGAGAGAGAGAGAGAGAGAGGTTTGGGCGAGAGAAGAGAAGAGCACATTGTGTGCCTGGTCTGCCGGCCGCTTACAGGAAGATAGCTCATTATCCATTGTGATCAAGCACAATAGCGGCGAGGGCCGAGTACAGGACAATACGTATAAACAGCCACAGGCTTCATTTGAAATGGACCAGAGATCACCAGGCCGGCATTGTAATAACGCTGGTAAATAGTGGGCATGAATAGGTGTGCAGTTCCAGAATTAGAGAGGCGTCTGATGAATGGCGCTGAGAGCGCGGCTGCGGCTCCTGCGTGATGCACTGGGCTTATTTAACTACTGGATGGTGCTGCCGGTTGCAGGTCATTCAGCTTCTGTCTCAACATGAGAGGCTTGTACTGCGTGTGGATCAGCTCTGCTTATTGAAACTTCCCTGACAATAATACGAATTCATACATTCATCCTGCGGTAAAGTTTTCCTCTAAGGTCTGTATGGCTCGTGTGGGGAAACGTGGCCGTGGTGCTGCTTTTCATGTTTCAGGATATTTATGTGGAGATTCTCACATTGTTCCCAGTGTAAACATGAAAGCTGAAAGATCTGAAAGAAGCTTCTAGTGGACACTTGTGGTTTGCTGTTGTACGCAACACTAGTCTCTGTAGATTAGAGAGCGTCTGTAGGACTAGTCTTTAGATTTCATCACCTCGCTGGTATTTGAATCAACCTTGCCAGCCGCTGTCATTCAATTCAGATCTGTTCAGTTTTATTTAAATGGCAGTTTCTACCAAAGCTTCTGTTCTGAACAGGCGTCGCTCCTGATGAGTGAAGCAAAGGCTTTTTGCTGGGACTTAAAGAAGATGTTTTTTCAAGGATTCTTTAGTAAAGAAAGTGGCTCTATACAGAACCATGAACATTCAAAGAACATTTTGCGTGATTAAAGGCTTCTTTAGATTGATGGAGAATGTGCATCTATTTGCTACAGATGATTATACACTGAACCTTTTTGAAAAGGGTTCTACATATGGTTCTTCTGTTCATCCAAGCTTAACATCATAACAACAGAAGCACCCTTTTCAAAAAGATTCCATATGGAACCATCTACAGCACACTCTCAATCTGAAGAACCGTTTCACCATGCAAAGAACTGTTTAATCATGCAAAGGCTTTGTTTAGTGTTCATGGTTCTATATAGAGCCATTTTCTTCACTAAAGAACCCTTTTTATTTTTGTAACATGAAACATAAAATACACAAAACACTGAGATTATATAAATACAAATGAAGCACAGAATGAAATGGACAAAAAAAAAGATTTGATGTTTTAAATAAAAACATAAATAACCTGGTTGCCTAAAAAATTTGGATTCACTGAACTAAAATAATAAGTAAACAGATTTAAAACATGTTATTGTTCTGTTAACTTAATAATAGGAGCTGAATAAAATCGAAAGGTAACCAGATTACTTTCCTCTTTAAGTTAAAACACTGAGTGTGTTGATATTCTCTGAATAATTCAATAACTGCAGATTGTGTCAGTAATCTGATCAATGTGTTTATATGCACTTGAGTAATCAGATAATGGGGAAAGCCCAGGTCTACATGAGTCAGACATTAATCAGATTTGTGCTTTATAACAAGCCAATAAAGTCACAGAAGAAAACGTGATGTAAATGTAACATAAAAAGCTGCAGCTTTTTATTTTTTAAACATCGAGTCACTTTACCTGAAAATATGAACAAACACCATCTAGACGATGAAGAATATTTATTTTGTCAAGTGTGTATTTGGTTTCAGCGTCGCTCCAAAGGTGTTTTGACGCTGCTCGTTTATTTCTAGTACAGCACTCTGTTTTTACACATGCTCAGACTAAGAAATCCGAAAGAAATCAGAGTAAGATTCACATACACTGAGAAATCTGATCACTGAGCTAAAGTCCAGCCTCTTTATCTGATTTTATCAGATTTCTAGACCTGTGCTGTTTACACGACCATTTAAATAATCAGATAACTGCAGAAATCTGATTATGATCAGATTATTGATTGCATGTAAACACACCAATTGATTCATTGTATGTGGTCCTCGCCATGTGAGGAGAACCAAAACTCCATGAGCAAGAGCTTTAGGAAGAACAATCAGAGGAATGGAGAAGGAGAAGCTCCCTAAGAGCAAGAGGAAGAACCACTGAGAGGAACCGAAACTCAAAGAGGACCCAGCCAACATTGAATAGATACAAGTAGGACAGGTTTAGAAAGAAGGTCAAACAGAGATCATACGGCATAAATAGGAGCCTTTATGGGGCTCTGAGCAAAACCTGACTCACCTTCACCATCAGCAAACCTACACCACACATCTCTCTACATCCTCTACCTGAGTACTGTTACACTGTCAGACACACCTCTTACACTCACCTGCTGTTAATCATCATGTTCCCAGCAGCTCTTCTATCATTATTACTTTAATTAGTGATGAAAAAATCTTTACAATTGAGCTTTTCTATGTTTTCTTGATGGAAAGTCATCAGTGATATCATAATGTTAGCCTCATGATCAAAGACACTCTGAGATGACAGATGTGATGATGACTTATATGAGCAACACAACATGTAGTTACCTGCGTCCTGCTGTCTCGTCTCACTGTTAACAGCTTGTTGTCGCTTCAAAGTCCTCCTGTCACGTCTGCTGCTTCTACATCTGTATGGGCAGAAAGATAACTCACTGCTGAAACACCAGCCCAGTCACACTGACTGAGCATCACAGGTCGCTGAGGCCTGTGTCCTGCTAGAGCTGCACTCTTTAGAAATGATTAATGACTTTGCTAATAAATAATTATTAAATATGTCGCCTAATTCTTGCCGTGGGGAGCAGGTCTGCGTGTGGAACAGCACTGTGCAGGAGACACACCAGTAACTGATGGGAAAAGTCTTTTAGAAAACTGTCAGAACAACATCTGGTGGACGACTGATGGTGCTAAACAATCACAGTTCACATTTCAGAGATAGTTAGAACGTGTGTAGAACATTGTTCTCACAAAGACTGAAACTGTTCTGTAGAAAAGTATCTTGAAAAGGTATTTCTATTGACCACAGCAGCTCACTCACACCTCGCCAGGTATCCCTGTTATTTTGCCCACTCGCTCTGTACAGAACACATCAATGAACACAAACCACTCAAACATTCCTGCCTTTCTGTTCCTCCTGTTTTTTCACCAAACAGCTCAGAGATGAAATGTGAAATGTTTCTGAAAAGGACAAACTCTCACGTTCAGATGGTACAAACTGTAATAGTGAAGATTAAGATTAAGATTATCCCCTTTAACGGCCAGCACTCGCCAGCATGTCCACACTTCCGCATTGTTTTTCATGTAGTTACAGAATCTTAAAATATAATAAAACTGGGATTTTATTGGGTTAAGATTCAAGTTAATATTAAGATTTGTCCCTGCTGTAATGACGTGAACCTAAAGCTGGGGGAGCATTAGCTAAGAAAAGCTTCTGAACTCAGACGAATCTGCCAGTGAAAAGTTTTGACTAGAGCAGATACTTATGGACCGTTTTACACCATCACACATCACACTAAATGCATAGACTCAAGAAATCTTACATAATCAACCCATGTGAACATTAGCAATGTTAGCAAGTCAGCAAACAAAGTGACAAAACATAGCATTTCTACATTAAAGTAAACTCACCAGGCTGCAGTGATGAGGACAACAGGTCGTCTATTTATCAGGTTTTTTAGCAAACCTTGGTGATGAAATACATCAGGCATGTCAAACTGGAGAACTTCTGGGCCAAAGTTCTGTAGATCAGCATTTACCCTCATCTAACACTCTGAATTCAGTTAATGAAGGCCTTGTTAATTAGCTGATGAGCTGAATCAGCTGTGTTTAATGAGGCAGTGAGCTAGGGTCTGCAGTGTTTTGGCCCATAAGGACTGGAGCCTCACACGTGTGATAGAGGATGGTACGTATGCCAGTGAACTAATATTTACCTTTACACGTTTACAGTCTGACTGAGTTTTACCTGACCAATTTTTTGATTGGTTACCTTGTGAAAATTTACACATGACGACAGATCTTTTCTGCTCAAGATGAACATTTTTCAGCTTGATCGATGACAGAAAGATATACAATCTAAAAACACACACAAAAAAAAGTTTCCTCAGCAAAACGAGCGCAGCCCACAGAATCTGGCTGGAAAACACTCTGCTGTCTGAACATAGCCTAACTGGTTTCTAGCCTGCATGGGCGAAGTGGTTAAGCTAAAGGTGCTAAACCGTCACTGGGTCAGTGCCCCTCCTGTCAATGGAGTGGGACCCTCAAGGGTTCTCAGTACCTTTATTCAGGGAACATAACTGAACCATAATCCACTGAAATGATGTGTTCTAAGCTGTACTGACTCCACACACCCCGTCTCGTCTCCAGGCTTTTATTTTACTGTTCTGTTTAAAACATTCGGTTATGAAAAGATACAAATACGAACTTTTCACCTGGAAAAACGTATTTAAGGGACATAATCAGACGTTAAACCACTGTCGTACCTTTGAGGGAACATTTACACTGTTTGTACCCTGATGAACAGAAACTGTACCTGAACAGAACCTTTATTTCTAATAGTGTACAGAAACATCTGTGCTCTGGTCCTGGTGCATGATGGGAATTCCATCCTCTGCTCTGGTACCTCTTTGTCAAAAACTGATTTGAGAAAAGTCTTGACAGTTTGTCATTGTCCTTCCCCGAGCAGATCATCCTGCCAAGTTACTGCGCGTGGTGCCATTTGTTTTGTGCAGCAGCCTTTCTTCTAACAGTGTCAGCCAAACACACAGCCAGCACAAACAGCAGGTGTTTCCCGTCAAGATACCATGCACTCCTAAAGGGTTCTTGGTGGGGTTGTTGGGTGGTGGATGAAACCAGTTAAACATCATAGAGCAGCATTGCCTCCTTAAGATTCAACCAGCGTGCTTTGTAGTCTTAAGAACCAGGAAAACATAGTAATTAGCACAATAATATGCTGAGAATAGCTTTGATATGAGGTGGTAATGGTGAAGTGCCTCACGTCCAAAGCCTCGGTGTCACAGGTTCAAATCCCCGCTCCATGCATCAAAGAAATCGGGCTGTATGACCTGCTGGTTCAAAAAAGGCCTCACCCTTCCCTGCTGCTCCACCATGGCACGTTTCAATAAGCCTCAAATCCTGAGGTTAATAGAAACAGTGTCATCATTATTCAGGGTTTAAGTGTATACAGAGACATGCAGTCTCCATAGACAAACACTGGCAGTAGAGGGTCTCACTGATGAGCTCAGTGACTTTAAACATGGCTCTGTCATAGCATGCCTCCTCTGCCACGAGTCAGTCAGTGAAATGTCTGTCCTGCTAGATCTGCTCCTGTCAACTGTAAATGCTGTTACTGTGAAATAGAAGCGTCCAAGAGCAACAACAGCTCAGCCGCGAAGACCACCCAAACTCTCAGAGCGGGACCACTGAGTGCTGAAGCCCACAGTGTCTATCCTCTGTTGAATCACTAAAGAGCCCAAACTGACTCTGGAAGCAACATCAGCACAAGAACTGCACATTAGGAGCTTCGTGAAATGGGTTTCCATGTCTGAGCAGCTGCACACAGGCCTTACATCAACACGCACAATGCCAACCATCGGATGGAGTGGGCTAAAGCGCCGCCACTGGACTCTGGAGCAGTGGAAACGTATTCTGCGGAGTCACCAATCGGCTTCTCTATCGGTGAGTCTGATGGACGAGTCTGGGTTTGGTGAATGCCAGGAGAACGTTACCTGCCTGACTGCACTGTGCCAGCTGTAGAGTTTGGTGGAGGAGGGATGATGATATGGGGCTGTTTTTCAGGGGTTGGTCTAGAACCCTTAGTTCCAGTGAAGGGGAATCTTAATGACTCAGCAGAACAAGACATTTTGGACAGGTGTAGCTTCCCACATTGTGGAACAGTTTGGGGAAGAACACTGAGCCCCAGTGCACAAAGCAGCTCCATAAAGGCCTGACTGGGTGAGTTTGGTGTGGAAGAACTTGGCTGGTCCTCACAGAGCCCTGACCTCAACCCCATCAACATCTTTGGGAGGAACCAGAATGGAGATTTTGAGTCCAACATCAGTGTCTGACCTCACAAATGCTCTTCTTGATGAATGGGCGAAAATTCCCACAGACACTCCAAAATCTTGTAGAAAGCTTCTCAGAAGAGTGGAAGCTGTTAGAGCTGCAAAGAGTGACCAACTCCATACTAATGCCTGTAGATTCAGAATGGGATTCATAAAAGCTCCTGTAGGTGTGATGTGGAGGTGTCCCAATATTTTTGTCCATATAGTGTATGAAAAGGAAAGCTTGTAATGCTCAACATGGCATCTGTTTACAAGGAAAGCCCCACCCTTCAAGAATAAGAGCCAGTCAACTTGCCGGTTACACAGAGAGTGACAAAAGCCCCCCTCGTTGTCAAGATCTGCGCAAGCACAGTAGCCAGAACGACCTGAAAAACATGTTTTTTGCGCGTTACTGAGCCCAAACACAAAAAAAAACTGTTTATGAGTTTTTTGTCAAATTTTACCAGCGATTCCAGGTATGTTTTTGAAATGGTTATTTGAGCTTCAATTTTGGGTTTTTAGGTCTCTCCTCATTCAAAGAGATAGAAGTCTGGTCTCGTATGGCTGGAAATAACTGCCTGGTGGTGCTAAATGGCCACCGATTTAGCACATTTTCCCATAAGGACTTGTATATGGAGAATCTTCCCTTCTTGTTCAATAACAGATCATTAATGAAAGCGTTTTACTTCACACTGAAAAGGATCCTCATATGAACAGGTTGAAAACCCTGTAATGGCTGTAACCAGAGATTTTTTCACTGAGGCTCTGCAGTTTGTGAACATACATGCCCTTTTCACCATTTAGTGCACTAATCTGAGAGTCTGCTATTTTGTAGTTGTGTCTGAAGGCATAGAGGAGAATGTCCAGTGTACTCATTCAGTCCCACAGTGCACTGAATAGGAACTGCACAGAAATAGCTGTGATCCAGAGATGTTCACAACTTGATTCAACTCCAAATCAAGACTTGAGTCTCTGGGGTGCGAATCAGAACCGAATCTTGAGATTTTAGCAGAGGATTTTAGTTTAATCTCATTTTTAGCTGTAAGCATTGCATTTTACAAAAGTAAACTACAAACCTGCCAGGTTCCACACGCTTTCAAATAACAAGCCTTTCATCACAGAAAACTCTTCAGTCTGAAGGCCAGAACTGAAGCACTGCACACAGTAAATGCAGTGTTCAAAGTAAAGAGGCAAAACTACTTGAAATGGTTGGTTAATTTATGATCTATGCAGCATGTAAACCAGCTACCCTGCAAACATGGCCATGTGGGCCCACTGTCTGTGTCTGTTCGCCAGCCAATAGATACCCACATCACTGAACCCCCAGTGGGCCCTGAAGGGTTTCTGTTTGGGCAGTACACCACTGGGCTAGCCCACAGGTGACCTGACACAGGCTCACAGTGGGTCACTCCACACTGCCCCAAATCATTAAGCCCACTGTGGGCCCCGAATGGATTTGGGTGGGCAGTACACTAGGCTGGCCCACAGGTGACCTGACACAGGCCTACTGTGGGTCTCTCAACACTGGACCCACATGGACGTGTCTGCAGGGTAGTGAGCACAATAACTAATCCAGTTTGGAAGGATTTTAAATAGTGTGACCTATAATACAATAAACTTTAGCTAGATCAATTAGCATACATGCTATCCAAACTACATGCTAGCTAACAGTTTCAAACTGTTCTGCCTCTTTTTTGAAACAGTATTTACTTCATTCTGTCTATCAGAATGACTCCAGCAACACTGACAGGCTAATTCACTCACATAAGACTGGAAACAAAAGGTTTTATTCATTTTCTGCATCTGCCAATGACAACCGAGAGCGAGAAAGAGGAAAATACAGCAAGTAAACAAAGAAAAATGGTGAAAAGTCACTCATGTGTGGAGAGAAGCTTTTTAATGAGCTGAGTTTGAGGCACAATCGAGTTTATGTGCATTTAAAACTCTAAAAATACCAACTGATCACATTTTTAAACCCATGATCCTCAATTAAACATGTTTACCTGCTGCTTCTTTACTGTTTCGGTGCAAACGGCAGAGAAAACAGCAGCAGCAGCTCCACGTTTGTTTATTTGCGTCTCCTAGTAATGGGAGAATGCGAGAGTTAGTGCGAATTCAGTGAGTTCAGTGAGTTCAATGAGTCGTTCAGTTCAGCAGCTACTGAAAAATCAAGTAGTCTGTGATCCCTAATCGTTTAGTGTGGATCCCCAATATTTCAGTCGCCCAAAAAAATCTGCAGAAGCCAGTGTGACAGTGTGACACGCCCAGCCTGTTACAATCTGATAAGACTTTAAAAGTCGTGTATTGAACCCGAGGCTTAAGTCAGTATGAGACTTGAGTGCAACTCCAGTCTGAGTCACAACTAAATAGTCAGTGCCCTGATTATTTTACTCTACTTTTACTGTCCTTTTTTAAATAATGTGTAGTTCACCCTGCATAGCACTTGTACTGTTAGCACTGACTATCCAATAAGCTTTACATGTGTAAGTAGCTCTTCTTACAGACAGTCTGATCTTTGATGATCCATCATACATTTTAAAAGCTGACACACAAACTAAACTAGTTTAAACATGTACAGGTTTTGCAACTTAGCTTACATGAACAATTTACATGTAAACACAAATTTGCAGAATGGCTGACATTTTTCTTGAATTTTCTTCAGGTCAAGCACAAGTGCAAAGGCTTATGGGTAACAGAAGAGAGAAGGACACTTAGGTAGTGCCCTCAAAACCGTGATGATGACTTATATGAGCAACACAACATGTAGCTACCTGCGTCCTGCTGTCTCGTCTCACTGTTAACAGCTTTGTTGTCGCTTCAAAGTCCTCCTGTCACGTCTGCTGCTTCTACATCTGTATGGGCAGAAAGATAACTCACTGCTGAAACACCAGCCCAGTCACACTGACTGAGCATCACAGGTCGCTGAGGCCTGTGTCCTGCTAGAGCTGCGCTCTTTAGAAATGATTAATGACTTTGCTAATAAATAATTATTAAATATGTCGCCTAATTCTTGCCGTGGGGAGCAGGTCTGCGTGTGGAACAGCACTGTGCAGGAGACACACCAGTAACTGATGGGAAAAGTCTTTTAGAAAACTGTCAGAACAACATCTGGTGGACGACTGATGGTGCTAAACAATCACAGTTCACATTTCAGAGATAGTTAGAACGTGTGTAGAACATTGTTCTCACAAAGACTGAAACTGTTCTGTAGAAAAGTATCTTGAAAAGGTATTTCTATTGACCACAGCAGCTCACTCACACCTCGCCAGGTATCCCTGTTATTTTGCCCACTCGCTCTGTACAGAACACATCAATGAACACAAACCACTCAAACATTCCTGCCTTTCTGTTCCTCCTGTTTTTTCACCAAACAGCTCAGAGATGAAATGTGAAATGTTTCTGAAAAGGACAAACTCTCACATTCAGATGGTACAAACTGTAATAGTGAAGATTAAGATTAAGATTATCCCCTTTAACGGCCAGCACTCGCCAGCATGTCCACACTTCCGCATTGTTTTTCATGTAGTTAGAGAATCTTAAAATATAATAAAACTGGGATTTTATTGGGTTAAGATTCAAATCAACATTAAGATTCTTCTTTGTATGACGTCATTTTCAGTGTAAGGTGTAGAGATTAGGGCACCTTCTTCCAAAACCAGTGTAACTAACCATTTTTGTCAACCAAAGTCGTTATATGTTGACAAACGCTGTTTATGAAACAGTAAAGCTCTGTAATATTCATTTAATGTTCATAATGTTCTAAAATGTTCATATGATTCAGACGGTCAGTCCAACAGATTGCAGCACACCAGAAAAGCATTAGGGGACTGAATGACTTCTGCTGTTTTGTTGGACCATGAAAGAGGAAATTGACTGTTGCACAGAAATAACTGACGGATGGCGACACTGTGACAAAGACAAAGTGAGTGAAACCCACAGAATGTGTAATGATTCAATGAATCAATTTATAGAACAATAATTGGTTAATTAATAGAATGATTAATTGGTTTCAGGCCTGTTTCAGACACAACAGTAGTTTCGTACAGATTCTACCCAGCCTTCCTTTCTGCTGGTCCCTGAGTGAGATCGGACCGTCTCTCAGCCTATGCAGCCCTTGGCGATGCCTGGCAGCTGTTCCGGGGGGGGTCATGTGACCAGGCTGCTGGTTTCTGGGTCGTCCAGCCGATGATGACCGGGGGCGAGGAGGCTGGCTGGTGATGTCCAGGACACATGACCACGGGCCATGGTACACTGAAGCAGGTCTCTGGCCCAGCGGTGCCGTTTCGTATTTGCACAGAGTCCGTGTGATGGGCCTGGGTGTCCGGAGGAGACATTATTGGGATAGAGTGGTACTACTGCACTGGGCTGGTTGATGCGGGTTGGAACTCTGGTGTCCCATTAAAAATGGCCAGGAGGATCATAAGGTTACAAGTTCTGACGCCGGGGTCTGGACTTGCTGTGGGTAATGCGATCTGAAGGTCAGTGCTGGAGCCACTATCCACTGAATGAAGACTATTAGAGTAATGGAGGGAAATTGAGAGAGTGATGGAAGTATGTGGTTATCTCGGCGCCTGGAGCACTACGCTCAGAGCACAGGGACGAGGGACTCAGAGCCTCTGTGATCAATGCTAAATCGCCTTCTTCCAAGGCCTTTTGATCTAAAACCTTGCCAGAAAAGACACTTCTCTACCTGCTTTTTGTCCCTGTGGTTATACTCATCACAGACATGCCACCTAATGTGAAAGTTCAGGTCTCCCACCTGTTCTCACATTCCTGTGACATCGCACACTTCGCTTTATTCCACCGCTGCCTTTTCATTCTTAGCAGTTGCAGTTTCAAAGAATCTTAAATTGACATCCTTTGAAGTCGATCGTCATGAAGGCCGTGCTGATATAGCAACACAGCAGACCAGTTTTCTGGTCCACTTGTCATTGAGACGGTCAATGTAGAAGTTTTACTTTGAGGCCCATTTTCTTATATTGTCAGTGAGATACATTGACAAAGGCCTTTATGTACAAAACCATTCGGTTCACTTTCCTCGTATGTTCAAAGGTAATTCCACTGTTAAGATGTTTCTGCATAGTTATAAATGAATAGTTCAGACATAAACAAGGTCAGTCAGAGTGGTTTGATGTCAGATGGTTAATTTTAGAGAAACTTAGGGACTGATTTCTTTTCAATAGTGGTGACACATTATTTAGGTGAAGTTTACAACAAAACTACACCCATTTCATTTGTTATCCAAAGAACAAGGGAACCTGCTGTATAGTCTTTGTTATTTATGTATTATTCTTTTTATATGCTGTTTTTAAAACAATAAAATAGGCATAAAGGTTTCTTTGGTGTGTATTCTACCTTACAACAGCCTGCATATACCTTTCTGCCATGAATGTATTTTAATAAATGCATTTTAATCAAAAACTGTATAATAATAATTATGTGATGTGGCTTTTAGAGGCATTAAACACTTCAGATGTCAGATTCACAACAGTGAGAACAATTTTGTCCTGTAAATTGCTCTTAAATCATTCTGAAGGACTTTGTTCACATTCCAATTTTCCTTTTTTGAAAAAGTCTTGATTGAGCTGGTTGAGTTGATTGACAGTCTCAAGCTAATGATTATTAATGATTACTGTATTTGGTTCTTCCTATGGCAGAGATTCAACACAGGCAGCAATCCATCCTGTCTGTCGGCATTTCCAAAGCCAGTGTCACGTCCAATTACGTCCCCATACGTCCCCTTTAGGTCCTTTTTTTGAGATCAACTCACAACGTTAATTGGGACGTCTCTCAAACCAGGTTGATTGGATGTGACACTTTGGGTGGGGCTGGTCCTGTTAAATTTGATGAAGCGAAGGGTGGTGGGGGGGGGAATGGGAACAAACACCCAAAATTAAATTACAGACCAGCAGATTTGGCAATTGCAGTTAATTAGCCAGAGTACGGGGAGGTGTGAAGACGATCCACAGCCGCGCGCCTTAAATGAGTCTAATGAGTCTTTGACCCAGATTACCCTGGGGACGGTCTGAGCGTTTAGGGGAAGGGGGCTCCGTCCTCGGGCTATGTTAATGTCCTCTTCACCTCGTTTGTCTCCAGGCGAGACGTCTCAGCAGAGGAAAGCTGATCCAGAGAGAGATCCAGAGATTCCTGCCCTGTTTTGAAGGCGCACAAAAACTGAGCAGCACTGAAAATCTTTGCAGTCCACTGAAGGAGGAAGAAGATGGAGGACAATCCGAGCAAACTTGATTACATTTTTCACCAAACTGGATAAAGCAACCCGCCGCGAGGGGGGCTGGAAGTGCCTGACATAGCCTGTTTTGTATGGCTCAGAGCTTATTAGGCAGATTAATGTCCCATGCTTGGGTTCCTCACAGTAACAA
The DNA here is from genome assembly GCF_904425465.1 of Colossoma macropomum. NCBI lineage: Eukaryota > Metazoa > Chordata > Actinopteri > Characiformes > Serrasalmidae > Colossoma > Colossoma macropomum. Next base: position 196,838 of record NW_023496001.1, on the reverse strand, counting down.
GCTCTGCTGGATTCTCTCATCACTCTGATCAGGCGAAGCGCCGTCGTATCAGAAGATGCACCAAATGAACTCTAGCTGGTGATCAAGCTCGGCTCATGCGACTTGTTTTCCTCCTGATGGGAGATTAGATCTCCATGACTTTCGCGCAGGTTTCTGAAACTCCGGAGCGACTCTGCCATGCTTCCTGTTTCCTGAAGCGACCATTTATGCACCATTCCAAGTGTTTCTTTCCTGCTTGTTTCCCTCCATCTATCGCGACACGGGAGGAGACACAGGACACTAAACCCCCTCTGGGGTGATCTTTTGTCCCACCCACTGTGGCTATCATCCCCAAAAGCAAAAAAGAGGGGGCAGTTAGGGGGCACAGTATATCAATTAAAGTGCTTCCCTTTGGGAGGGGAGCGAGAGTACAGGTCCAAATATTTACATTAGGCCACATCAGCTTGACGGCTGGTTGACGGAGCGGAGAGATTGGCCATTTGATGCCACAGAGAGGCCATTAGCCGAGCTAAATGGCCAGAAAGAATCTGGACCAGACAGGTGTCCTCACACGAGCACTAGACCGCAACCGCATACCCCGCCAAACACTTCCTTCCGTACACTACTCACGCTTACAAATTAGCTGGCCCTCTTTTTTCCAAGATATTGTACACCTACGGGAACATACGGCTGTCCCAGCACTGAGCACGCTAACAGAGAGATAGCATGCTGTGTGCTTGTATGCTACTAAAAATTAGGCTGCTGGGAGCCGTGATTCAATAAAAAAGGTATTTGATGCAAAGATACACGTTTTCCATCACAAGGTTAAGAACTTGCAGTTTTCAATGTATTTTATTTGTTAGTTTTAATAACATTTCAATTACATTTTCAGTTGTTCATTTGCTGAATTTTACATATTGGAAATAAAATATAAAACAAAGTGAGAGTGAGATGCAGAGCAACTCTCAACATCAATACAACTGTACATCACTGTGGATATAACATTTGGCACAATGTAAAGTCAGTATGAAAGGAGAAAGGCTGGTTATGTTTCTCAGGCATTTTCATGTCAGCTCCCCTCCACACGTCTCTGAGTGCCGAGCGTCGGCGAGTAAAGCGAGTTATTAACAGAGGAAGTGAGTAAAAACTGGCACTGAGATTTATTCTGTAGGTTTTTAAAGCGCACAAAATGTTCTCAAAAAACAAAAACACATGGCTGCTAACAACAACTGTCTCTGTGTCTTCATGGCTGTCACTGACTTAAAGGGGAATTCCACCAATATTTCAAAATCTTTGTATAATTAAATGGTTCAGATGTAAGCAAAGTCATTCAGAGTGGTTGGATGTGAAATGTTCTGTTCTCCATGGTTCCCCAGTCAGATCTGTGCACAGTGGTGATATATATAAATATATGTATGTATATTTGTGTGTGTGTGTGTGTGTGTGTGTGTGTGTGTGTGTGTGTGTGTGTGTAACCTGTTTGATGCTATTTAGAACTCTTTTCAAGAAGCTTCTATTTAGAACCATCTACATCACCTTCTAAAGAACCCTTTAATCATGCAAAGGGTTCTCTGAGTGTTCATGGTTCTCATGTTCATTTTCTTTACTAAAGAACCCTTGAAGAACCCTTGAAGAACCATGTTTTTAGGAGTGTAGACTGTACAGTTGCATTATAAATTCAGGCTGAGTGAGTTTACAGGTTAATCAGGGGGAGGAGCCTAATTCCGAATGTGAGGAAACTTTTTATTCAGTTATACTTTATTATAATATTTTAATCAAGGCAATAATGTAACAGTAATGTTGATGAAATGCTGTGATGTCAGTCAGGTGTGTCAGTGTTATTCATCTCTTTCTCTCTGGATTGAGGTTCGGGACCCTCTTACCTGTGAGAACCTGTACAGTGTCCTGACCACAGCCTGCAAACCACCATGACGGCCTCTCATTGTCCCGTTATGATCTTCTCACACGTTAGATTTGAGTTTTTCTGCAGGATTTGTTAATTATTCAAAGTTGAATAGACCTCACAGCAGTGAAATGTTTATATGGAATTATATTTATTATTAGTTATATCTAAAGAGTGTTTTCAGGGACTGCTGTGAGAGTCTGACCTCCTTTCAAGAGCCCCTTCAGTCGGCTCTCAGGAAGGCCGTGTTTATCTGCCGTTGTTTATGTGTTCATAACCTTGTCTGATTCGAGAACGATGTCATTCTTTTCACTCTCATCCTCGTCGGTTGTTTTAGTTTCATTTTTTTTACTTACAAAAGTGATGAATGATGTTTGCAGATGAAGCCAAAAAGTTTGAAGCCTGTCTTTGGCACAAAAAGTGGAATCTTCTCGTGGCTTTGTTCTCCGTGTAGTGAAATGTCACAGGTGCTTCAGGTTCAATGAAAGTAGCTGCTGCTGTTTTTCATCTGGAGGATAATAAAAGTTTAATATTCGTATAAATGACCTAGAACACTACCATTCATCACAGAAAGCAGGGGAGTAACTGAAGGATCACACTTAAAAAAGATGGTTCTTCTTCTTCTTTAGTAAAGAAAATGGTTCTATATAGAACCATGAACACTCAAAGAACCCTTTGATTCCAGGGTTCTTTGTATCATGAAAGCATTCTTTAGATTAATAGAGGTGCTTTTGAAAAAGGTTTGAAAAGCGTTCTGTACAGCACCAAAAAGGGTTCTTCTGTTGTTACAGGCTTGACATCCTGACAACATAAGAACCCTTTTTGTTGCTTTTCAAAGAGGTTCTATATAAAACCATATACAACAGATTCTCCAACAAGCTGAAGAACCCTTTCACAATGCAAAGGGTTCTCTGAGTGTTCATGGTTCTGTGTAGAACCCGTCTTTTAGCAAAGAACCATCTTTTTTAAGAGTGTACCTTTCAGTCCTTCCAGTATCAGACATTAGCAAGACAGCTAGGAAGCGAGCAGGGGCTTCTGGGTAATTCTGCCCTGTTGAGCAGATGCTGTTGGAATGCTTGGAGATGCTAGTTGCTGTGTTCTGCCCCCAGCTGCCCCCAGCTGCCCCCTCTCTGTGCTCACAGTCGCTCCCGCTGCTGTTTTCCTGCTGCAGCTTTAGCGATTGTGCATTAGCATTAGCGATTGTTCCCCTGAACCCACAGCGAGTGAAGGAGAGGCGGTTTTGTGGCCTGCGGAGACCCGAGTGTCCGCGCGGGGGACGGCACCGCGGGGCCTGCGCATTAGAGAGATTAGTGTTCTCCTTCTCCCACACTGACAACTCCACTCTGTGCGATTATGAACGCTGACTAGCTCCCCTCCAGGTTAGCGTGCTGATCTGTGAGGTGTGAAGGCGGCTGTGTGGAGGAGATGCTGACCTGTGCGGATTTACATGCAGTGACTGATCAGAAAAAGAGCGAGTGTGTTCAGTTATTAGTCCACTGAATTATAATAACACTAATTAACTACTGATGTTTGTTCTCTTTACTCGTTTCTTTCTTTCTCTTGCTGCCCTTTGTGTTCAGTAATTTCATGGTAGGGTTTTCTCAAACAGTCGACTGCAAAAGTTTGAACACCCCCTGACAAACTGAAATAAAGCCTTGTTCTGCAAATTTTAGTGCACAATTTCTGTAGATTTGTTGAGTTTAAAATATTGTAATAAAATCCAAAACATAACATATATATATATATATATATATATATATATATATATATATATATATATATATATATATATATATATAAAATGTGCCATAACGTTTAGACAGTTTTTTTTCCCTAATATATTAAATTTATCATATAAACAGTGAGTGTGTTTTAAAATGTGTAGCAGTGCATCAACAAAATATACCATTTAATCAGGGCGCACAAACTTTTGCATAAGACTGTATGTGTCTGTAAACATATTTGATTATGCATAAACCTGGAGACCATCATGGAGAGTTGACTGCCTGAAAAAGACATGAAACAATAAAATGGATTTTTTTTTTTTTTTGGAGTAGCTTTCTTGCCGTGGGTGAAATAATCATAAACATAATAAAATAGTAATATAATAATAGTAATAGTAATAATAGTATAATTTTTTTTTTTCATTTTCATTTTTATAATTTAAGAAAATAGGCCAAATCACTCAACTGAAAAAAAAAAATCTATTTTTTTCCACTATAAAAAGATGCTTAGTTAAAATTAATATAATTCACATAATAAGGCCCTTATAAAGCCCTTATGAAGCGTTATCTGGCATGTAGTTGCTAATTACTACTTTATTAAACAACAATAAGCATTTTCCAGAGCACTTCAATTTGTAACCTTATCAGGCTTTTAACTGGCAACTAACTCATCAAACCAATTACAAAAAATTACCAGACAATTAATTATTGCTTAATAAAGCAGTAATCAACAGCAAGCTAACTACCAGCTTCAGGTTTGATAAGGCTTAATAAACATGTTACAAAAGCATAATAATGGCCCTGTTTATTGAAGTGAAATGGCATCATCAGGTTTTATATAAAATGTGAGATGAAAATATTTTATAGAAATCAATCATAAAGACATTATGGATGTAAATGTGAGGCAGCCCTGAATCGATAACAGTCAAACATAAGCAGCTCTGCCAGATGGCGTTATAATCCCTTATGTCTGTGTTATACTGTGTTGTAATGCCTTATTTAATGCACTTATAGGCCTTCATGCGTATGTTATGTATATGTGGCATAATTCATAACCAATACATTTACAAACCAATACCTTCTTTTTGTCTTATATGAATCTGAAAATATGAACAGGACCAGCTGTAAGCCAGCGTTTGTCAGACGCTGACCCCTCCGTAAGGTCACTAATTAAAGACCTCTTCTTGAATTACTTTAATGGACAACATGCTGCCGTGTGTGGACTCGGAGGCATCACTGTCATGCAGTCAAATCAAGTAAAAAACCCAATTATCGTGATAAAACACAGGTTGTAATGCTGGTTTAAAGTGGCTTCAAATGCAGACGCGCTTGCTCATATTTTAGGCCTCGCGCTCCGGGGAGAACGGATGGAGAACCAAGAGCCAATTATCATAACAAGGATGCTGCGGAATGAGGACGGACAGCAGCAGCAGGAGGAAGTGGCGTCCGCGCGGCGTTTCTGCATGATTTGGGAAGTTTTTCCAAGGTCGGGTCATCGGGAGATTACGACGTAGCCTTGAGCCGTGTGGCCGCGGCGGTGGACGCTGAAGCAGAGAGCGCGATGAGCATCTATGGGGCTTTACGTGTTACTGTGTGCAGGAGGCGTAGGATAATACACAAGCCGATCCAGACCTCCAGGTAACGCCAGCGCACGGCCCTCTGAGCGGCCCGCGGCCAGCCGGTCTGTTTGTCGGACTGAGTGAGGGAGGAGTGTGTATTAGTGCACTTGGTGCCAGAACACATTTCTGAAATAAGCTGTCATCAAATCATCAAATCAGTTCATGTTCCAGGAGCACTTTGCAGAGGTTCAGCAGCAATATGTTGAGCATTTGCTCGTAGTTTGGTGCCCTGTAGCCTCTGAAGAAAGCGCGGTTTAATAAATCGACAGTGTGTAAATCAGAGTGCAGGAAAACAGCTCGTCTCTCAGCGCTGCAGACAGTATAGTCCACATCTTACACAGACGGCTTATAGAGCACAGAGCTCTCACTGCAGTGTTATTAGGCCTGCACAGTATGGACTAAACGCTGGTATTAACGTTAGACTGCTACATGCTGTGACTGTGATGCCTTATAGATTTAAAATGCGCAGGTGAATCAATCACTGAAAAGAATGGCTGTTCGTGTTTGAGCCAGTTAGATAGTTTAAATGTGTTTTATATAGAATCCCATGTTGAAATCTGGGAAAACATCTACTGTGCAGGCATATTATACTGTATCAAACACTTCATTGTGTGGCCACTGTTACGTTATAGTAACCGTATTGTAATCATATATAAAAACATGCCATTTTTACTGTGATTCAGATTTATTTTTCAGTTTTCCCTCATTTAAATGTGTAATAACTATTTGAGCTGCATTAATATTCGAAAACCAGGGTAAAGCAACAAGTTTGTACTTTACTAGTGGTAAACTTAGTTAATATTAGCCAAACTAACAATCATAGCCCAGCTTTATAGCCTGCTATAAAGTTCAAAACAAGCTTCCCCTGAGATCAACAAAGTACAAATATATCTATCTGTCTGTCTGTCTGTCTGTCTGCCTGTCTATCTATCTATCTAATAGCATGCTAGCTGACCTAGCACAACCTGTACCAACATGACTAAAGCACTAAAGTGAGTTCACCACTGTTTTTATTTATTTATTTATTAAATTGTGTCTTATTTATATTAGCAGGTGTTAATGCAGAAACTTTCACTTTGTAAGTATCTTTGTTTCTTTGTAAATATCTGATTACTTTGCTATGATAATGCTAATTTCAGCTCAGTCTCTATGGGATTGCAGTGTCTTGTTAGCACCAAGCTAACAGCGGTGTAAATTCACTTTCCCACACTGAGTTTAATACTATAAGCTAAGTCTTAATCACTGACTGTAAGAGCTTCTTAGACATGCATGCAATGTTTCATTGTGTATATTGCAGTTTTATAAGTGAGTCATTTAGTAAATCCTTCAACTTAAAGCCTAAATATGAGTGACAGTAGAGGAGCCTGTTAGGCTATTAGCTTTCAACAGAATAGTTTGTATTCTGACCAAAAAATTATTTTGTTAGGATTTTATATATATATATATATAAGATCTTGCTGTTGTGTATATCATAACTTTCACTGAAGTACTGAAATGGCTGTTTAGATTTGAAAGAACCAGGTTGTGAACTGTCACTTCATTCATTATTATTCAGATTGATCATAATTAATTCTAACATTCCAAATCAATGTAGTTGATTGACCAGTTTGAGATGAATTTGCACTCCTCTGTTATTGAATAAAGTGTCTATTAAAGAAATAAATGTAAATATTATTAGAAAAGATCCAGTCCGGTGTTATAAGAGTGTTATTAGAGCGCAGTCTGAAGACGCTGAAGAGCCGTTCATCTCCTGCCGTCTGTATAAACTCTCTAATGAGATAATTACGCCCTGCTGGCTCAGACACAGCGATGTGGGGCATGTAAGGAGCAGCACTGTGTGTGTGTGTGTGTGTGTGTGTGTGTGTGTGTGTGTGTGTGTGTGTGTGTGTGTGTGTGAAACTCCAGCACTCTGATAGAACAGTCCTGCGTTGATTCTGTCTGAGCAAATCATCCTGTATTGACTCTCTCTGAATGAATCGTCCTGTGCTGATTCTAAGTGAATTGCCCTATGTTGATTCTTTCTGAATGAATTGTCCTGTGCTGATTCTGAGTGAATCGTTCTGTGCTGATTCTGAGTGAATCGTTCTGTGCTGATTCTGAGTGAATCATTCTGTGCTGATTCTGAGTGAATAATCCTGTGCTGATTCTGAGTGATTCATCCTGTGCTGATTCTGAGTGAATCATTCTGTGCTGATTCTGAGTGAATTGTCCTGTGCTGATTCTGAGTGAGTCATTCTGTGCTGATTCTGGGTGAATCGTCCTGTGCTGATTCTGAGTGAATCGTCCTGTGCTGATTCTGAGTGAATCGTTCTGTGCTGATTCTGAGTGAATCGTCCTGTGCTGATTCTGAGTGAATCGGTCTGTGCTGATTCTCTCTGAACTGTCCTGTGCTATATATGTATGTGTGTGTACCCATGTGTACTCGCCCTCTATCTGTATGTGTGTGTGTGTGTGTGTGTGTGTGTGTGTGTGTGTGTGTGTGTTTAGGTGCTCTCCTGAACAGCAGCATCAATAAAGGCCTCATGTCATTTCTCCATCCTTTAATCAGCGCTTTTGGCCAGCAGAGCCGCGTCTGAGGCGCGTTTGTGCCGCAGTAATGAAGCACCGCTGGCTGTGCAGCCGCTGGACTGTAATTGACTTGTTCTTCTCTGATTTTCATAATGGACACTGGCGACCCACAGCATGTTTATCTGCCTATGAGAGATGTCAGAAAGGATTGAAGCTTCTCCTCACACACTCATTACAGCTGCAGGCAGGCCACCCTGTGTCCGGCCACCGAGCGCTGCCATTGGCTGCCCGGCTCATTATGCAGACGGAAAACGTAAATAAATGATGCGTAGATTTGCAGATCAGCTCAAAAATCATGAAGCCTGAGGAGAACGTACTAGAACCCAAAGGGGGAGGGGATGGGGGAGGGTGGGGGTCCAAAAAAACGCGTGTGCTCTGTTGGTTTTGAGAAAGAGGGGAATTATAACATGTAAGTAATGAAAATAAAACATGTCCCCTGACATGAGGACCTGGCGAGGCACGTGGTTGTCATTGTTGTCATAGCGATGCTGCTGTCAGCCTCTCAGGTCTAATTGAAATCACATTAGGTTAGCCCGGCGCCGCGTCTGGGCCAAACAGTCGAAAAAAGAAAAGTTGACCCCCGGAAGGAGAGGAAATCCCTCCATCCACTTCCTGTTGAACATGCAACAGCTGAGCGGATCAGAACCAGAACCAGACTGAAAACGTTTAAATACACAATAAACAAAACTGAAAATGAAGAGAATTGATTTACAGTAAATGTTACATAGAGCGTAACTGCATTATAGATACATGTATGTACATGTATGATCATATGCAAAAGTTTAGGCGCCCCCGGCCAAATGAGGTTTTGTTGGTTTTCTCAGTAAAAATTATTGAACACGTCGTCTGTGGAGACACTTCTGCACATTTAATGCTCTGTTTATTTGCTGAATTTTATATATTGGAAAAATATAAAACACAAAATGTATCCTTTTCAAAAATCACATCACATTTTATACTTTATATGTCTTCAGTGTGTTAAACTCAGCAAATAAGCAGAATTTGTGCACTAAAATTGGCAGAAAAACACCATTTGTCCTCAGGATGTGCTGACTTTACTTATATTTACTTATTTTTACTTAGAAAATCAAGGGGGTTCTCAAACTTTTGCCTATGACTGTATGTATGAACAGAATAATGCTTGGTTGTATGATATATCCATGGATTTAAATATAATAGTGGATTCAAATGTAAGCATGTATAGTTATGTGTTATGTATTAGTATGTCTGATAATATTTTTGAGGGTACTTTGTTTGAAGGCTACCTAAACTGGGGGCTTTTTAACGTGTGCATATTGTTGATGTCAAAAATAAAATCTTGAACTTTAATGAAAAGAATAACACAAAGGTAATTTTATCATGAAATTTTCATAAAATGGAAATTTATTAAGCTCAAAAAATAAAAACACCAATCAGGATATATGGATATATATATATATATATATATATATATATATATATATGACATTTGTTCCATTTATAACACTGTTGTTAAGCATCATTCTAATACCTTATATCAAATTTATCATTTTTATACATATCATTTTTTATATGGACTTGAGTGGATGCAGATTTTTGATTTTTAATTTCATAAAAAGAAATAGAGAACATGAACGTCTACATTTACTCAAGTAATATTTATCAAACGGTTAATTTTACTCAAGTACAGGATTTTTATATCTATATTTGTATGTGTATTTGTAGGCTATAGGTATATTGATACATGTCAGAAAACACACAAACACACACACACACACACACACACACACACACACACACACATATATATATATATATATATATATATATATATCTTATGCATGTGTTATAAAGCCCCTGTGCAGGTGATTTTTTCATAGCATGAAATCTAACTGTTTTTGATTCACAGTGCATATTATTGTTCTTACAACCCTGAATAGAAATTAAAAGGATATTAATTAGTGTATCATTTAAGTCCTAATTAACATTCCAACCCAGATTTCTGGTGCAGGATGTGCTGCTGGGTGGTCTTAATAACAATTATGATTCTAAGAATTCTGACACACGCTGAGATGTGAAATATGTACAGTACACTGCGCATCAAAAGTTTAGGAACGTCTGGCTTTTCATAAAGTTTTTAAAACAAATGATCATGTTTTCATTATTGGTTTGCAATCGCTCACCGAGTTAAAGTAAAAGTCATGTAAATGTTGCCATTTTTCTTTACAGAAACTGCAAAAACTGAGGGACGAACTGAGTGTTTGGCACTAAAACCTTTCAGGTGTTTTAAGTCGACTTGAAATTTAAATTGTATTTTCCACGTTTTTGTCCTCTGATATGAACTCATGAATTCAGGGTACAGGTAAAATATAAATGTAACTCATTTCATAACGAACTACAGAATGAAAAAATGTTGAAAATTCTAATTTCTCCAAACTGTTGATGGCCGATGTACATCGGGCTGTGATGTGTATGATAACGTTCTTTACAGTGAAGCTGATCTTAAGTTATTCTCATCACAGTGCGGACGGCGAGACGACGGCTCGGATGCGTATCTCTCATCGTCCACCATGAGCTGCTTTTGTCTTTAATGGGCTCTTTTTTCAGTGTCCGTCCACAGACAGGCCTGCTTGTCCTGGTCTTCAGGCAGTAATGAGATGATTGGGTCGTGCCTCTAACGTCCATTTCCCTATGGTCCTCCGTCCACTCACGACCTCGCAGACATCATTAAAGTAATTACTGCAAGCTCTAGCAGTTGCAGCTCATCGTGCAGCGGGGGTGAGCTTCTTCCCTTCGCCCGGGCCAGGGGTGCGCAGGGTGAGTGTATTTTTCACCAAACATTTGCACGGTTGTATTGTGACAACGGTCAGAGCTCATCAGTTTCTGTGCCCGGAGAGCAGCGGGCAGTGGAGCAGTGGACGGAGAGAGAGGAACCAAAAATCAGAATCACAAAAACACTGTTTCTTATTCCAATTCATTGTGTAATCATAGGGTGGATCAGATTTATCTAGACATGTAGAACTACTGACACTGTAAGGTCGTCTGATTATAGACATCAGCTCTGATATCCATTCCAAATTATGGGAAATGATGGAGTTAAATTCAAGAGTTAATTCAACAATCCCAAAAATCAAAGCATCCACTCTTAAAATAACAGTTCCTCAAGGGTTCCTTAGTTAAGACAATAGTTCTATGTGGAACCATGAGCACTCAAAGAAGTAAGTTCATAAGTGGTTCTTTGCATGGTCTAATGGTTCTTCTCTATGATGGAAACCAGTTGTAGGGGAGCGTGAGGCTCAACCAAACATGTTCTGGTTTTTGTTGAATAACTTTAAAAGTTTTTAAGTTGGAATAATTAAGTTTTTATACAAGCAACATAAACATCTCTGCTACAAACAAACACTTGAAATTTGTTTCCAATTCCTACTGTTCAGTACAAGTCCACCCAAAATGAGGGAAGTGCAGTGTTCCAGTTTAGCCCATGGGTGGGTTCACTGTAACAAACAGAGGGTCAGTTTAACACTTGCAGGAAACGTCTGATCAATCAGTGCAAACAGAGTTAATTCAGATGTTTCTCTGTTTCAGTTTAAATCTGTGTAAACTGGAACTAAAAGACTGAATATCCTTTATCAGTCTTTGTGTACTGAAGGTGTCTGAGCTGTAATGCTGTGTAAGAACTGACCCCGCAGTGCGGAGGCTGGACTGAAGCCCAGCTGCACTGGCTGTGAGCTGGTCAGCTGCTTCTAAACGGTGCTGTGCTGTAGAAACAAGATGGAGATTGAAGTGATATCAGGCTGGATTTTGTGATTCACACAAACAGCTCAGTAACCGAATAAAATGACCTACATGTCCTGAAAACCCTCTTTGGCTCAGATCTCTTTGTAACGCTGACCGATCGCTCTGAATTTTGATGAGAGGCCACGGCTCGGAAATGTGGTGATGTGGCCAGAAGCTCACGCTGCTTGACCTTTTATAACAACGTAAAAAGTCTGTGTTAAATTGTGTCCCTGCGTCAGGTTGTTCCCCGCGCTCCCCTGTGGTTCTGTAATGAACCCTTTAATGAACCCTTTCTCGATGGACTGTTCTACCAGACTAGTTCAAACTACAGTCTCTGCCGTATTTAAAAACACAATTAAATATTCAGGATGATGTTCTGATCTATTAAAACTGAAATTGTTCACTGAGATAATAATAAGCTAAATATATACAAAACTGTAATGTATAAGGTACTTCCTAGGGGGAGCTATTTGACCCAAACCCTCATAACTAAATTAAAACTTGTGAAAATACTTACTTTTTTATTTTATTTTATTTATTTATTTTTTGTGAAACTTATCAGTGAGACGAGTCAAGGCAGCAGAGTCCGGTATGAAACTGGGCGACTCGGCCTTCCCTGCTGGCAAAGCCACACCACGACTCTGATCTTCAAAGATGAGGCTAAAATGGAATCTTATTAATTTGGCCTCTGTTTGATTATTGCAAACTTTTTCAGGTGACCTGAACTCACACCACCAGTCGTCACTGTTGTCTCTGGCATTGAGATGACTGACTTAACATTGTGTCCCACCAGCTCTTACTTTCAGACCAGAGTCAGAAGGATTAGTTTTCCTCTACTTCATCATTTATCGTGCATCACCAAAATCCACTCAAACTGGCTTACAGGCACAAAATGACTCAAACCTCCTCAACAAGGCGGTGAAACTCTCCACTCTCATTTCACTTTTCCAAAATGGAACGTAACCTGCCCAACGTCACCGTTTGCCCCTTTTGTGAGGGGTAAAGGCCTTTAGGGTTTAGTGTTGGGTTTAAGGTTTGGCTTAGACTTTTACAAAGTATCTACAGTGGACCATCAAAATAAAGTATTACCAAATATTTTTATTAATTCTACACAGTTTGAACCACAACCACAGGGGTACACTGGTCCTCTATGTGAACAGGTATCTGTATTTTACACATCACCTTGAATGTACTGTCTAAATTTGCTCTTCACTGTTCATATAGAGCCCCGAATTAGCAGCAGACAATCAAGACAATCCCATTCAATTACTAACAAAATGGGAGCGAACCAATGAGAGCTTTTAAATTGGGCCATAGAGGGACGGTGAGATGTCATTTCCAACAACAGAGTGGTCACATGTGTGCATCACACAAAAGAGGAGGCAAGTGACCCCGCCATCTTCTATCTGCCCGCTAATAATCCATTCACAGTGAGAACGGACGGGCCTCCAGGTTAAAGCAGGAGCGTTACCCCGTCTGCTAATCACCACGGCCTGTTAGTGTGTTTATAAGCCTCGTCTATAATAGCCCTTATTTTCCTCTGGCTAATCCTGTCATTTGTTCCGTCTCTCATTCCTTTTCTTCAGCTCCTGGACGGCGCTGGACGCTAATGCTGTATAAATAGGTGTCACTAACATGTGCTGCCTATTCAGGGCACTTCAGAGTAGAAGAGGACACTTCTGATCTGCAGGACTGATCAGAGGACCGAAGCACTCCTCTGCGGGTGGATGCTAACTGCTAACTGAGGGGGGGCGGCACAATATATTCCCTTCAAACAGGAGCCATTCTCAGTGGTGGTGATAGGAACCAGACATCTGTTTAGTTTAATTCCTCATAAAGCTCCTCAGAGAAAGTTATTACATTATGGCTACAAACACCACCCGACACCTCAGACTTTGTTGTATGATAGTTCTGAAATAAGTTTTAGCCTAAAATGTACTTTTTACAATCCATTTAGAAGAGTTTAGGCAAAATAGTCCCCAAAGAAATTTTTTATTCAGATTTTCCACTATTTTCCATCATCAACATTCCATATAAACTCAGAAGACTCGTGTAGGTTCACTGGTGGTTCTGGATAGTAAATGAAATGTCTATATTTGTGTTGTAGTCACAGCGACCCCCACTGTATAGAGATTCAAGCTGGTAAGTTTCTCTTCAAAGTATTTCACATCAAATCACTTTTATTGACCTTATTGACTTTATTTACATCTCAACTACTGAATTATCTAGAACTGAGAACTCCCCTTTGAGTTAATTCAACAATAACAATTGAGTTAACAGCAGCATTTTGCTAGCTAGCTTGGCTTGTGTTATTGGTTTTAACAGAGGACTCACTTGAGGGATTTGTGGGTGACAGACTTTATTGTTTGAGAAGAGAGAGCTGTTCTGTGTGTGTGTGCGAATGTGTGTGCGAATGTGTGTGTGTGTGTGTATCTGTGTGTGTGCGAATGTGTGTGTGTGTGTGCGAATGTGTGTGTGTGTGTGTGCGAATGTGTGTGTGCGAATGTGTGTGTGTGTGTGTATCTGTGTGTGTGCGAATGTGTGTGTGTGTGTGTGTGAATGTGTGTGTGTGTGTGTGTGCGAATGTGTGTGTGCGAATGTGTGTGTGTGTGTGTGTATCTGTGTGTGTGCGAATGTGTGTGTGTGTGTGTGCGAATGTGTGTGTGTGTGTGTGTGTGTGCGAATGTGTGTGTGTGTGTGTGTATCTGTGTGTGTGCGAATGTGTGTGTGTGTGTGTATCTGTGTGTGTGCGAATGTGTGTGTGTGTGTGTGCGAATGTGTGTGTGTGT